>NC_085866.1:3626108-3681108 GCF_034702125.1 Engraulis encrasicolus
GCAGAATAGTGCAAATAATGATACAAGCATGAAATTTGGCAGGTATGTGCTTCAGACCCTTACAATCAAATCTACCCGATTTGCCACTTGAAATGGCGGCCATTTTCCAAGATGGCCGCCAAAAAATATCCCAAAATATCCCAAAAACATATTATATTATGATACAAGCATGAAATTCAACATGTTTGTGCTCAAGACTAGCATAATTAAATCTACCTGATTTGCCACTTGAAATGGCGGCCATTTTCCAAGATGGCCACCAAAGAAAACCTCAGAAATTGATTTTTTGCACAGAAATGACCAAACAAATTGTGATACAAGCATGAAATTCGACATGTTTGTGCTCAAGACTAGCATAATTAAATCCACCTGATTTGCCACTCGAAATGGCGGCCATTTTCCAAGATGGCCTCCAAAAAGACCACAAAAATTGATTTATTGCACCAAATTGACCAAGCAAATTATGATACACACATGAAATTAGGCATATATGTGATCAAGACCAATACAATCAAATACACCTGATTTGCTACTTGAAATTACGGCCATTTTCCAAGATGGCCACCAAAAAGACCCCAGAAATTGATTTATTGCACCAAATTGACCAAGCAAATTATGATACACACATTCAGCATATATGTGATCAAGACCAATACAATCAAATCCACCTGATTTGCTATTTGAAATGGTGGCCATTTTCCAAGATGGCGCCTGTTGTATAGAATTCCAAATGTGGTCTAAATTGTCCTTATCCTTAATTCAGATAATGAGGAATACAGATGTGTCCTCCAATGACAAATAAGTAAGGGTTAACGTTCGGCGAGAAGGTCGCTACCGTGGAATAGCAGCACGACAGAGAGAATCTTTAGACCCCGACGCGGAGCGGAGGGGTCTTGTTCTCTCTGAAGTGCTGCTATTCCACAAAGCGACCGACTCGCCGAAAGTTAACCCGCTTATTATATGGATATACTTAAATGATTCACACATGCGGGGACATTTCTTTAGACCTATTTAATGTTAAGATTGTTGCTGCGCAAAACAAAACAGTGCCGTTGTGGAACACCGCTAGGCAACAGCTAGGTAGGCTAGCCAGGACAATAGGTGTTGTCTATCACAGCAGCTGATTAGAGTGACAAAAGACCGGACCCCCTGCGGAGTGATATGAAACATTCGCTTTAGCCACTGACTTGTATACAAGCCAGTGGCTTTAGCAGTGAACGTCTTGTTGCCATTGACAGCGGTAGCCAGGACAACGGGTGCTGTCTATCACAGCAGCTGATTAGAGTCTTGTTGAAAAGTCGCTTTAGCAGTGAAAAGTCTTGTTGCCATTGACAGCGGTCTGTTATAGACCAACCCGTCCGTTATCGAAAAATAACAGACGTCCGAACGTTGGGGAGCCCCGTTGAAATGAATGGAGCATTCGACAGATGACGTCACAACCATATAATAATCCCTTATAACATACTAATAATATGTTGATAACATTCCAATAATGCCAGTTATGCACCCCCACCCCCCAACAAAAAATGACTGCTAATGACATGCTAATAATGCAATGACAATGTGGTAATAATATGCTAATTCATGGTTTTATCAATGTTGCTCTTACATAATGTGGCGATGTTGCTCTAACGTGCCGATAGCATGGTAATAGCTAATAATGCCAGTTCTTGATGCCGAGGGAGAGTGGTGCGTGATGATGCTACTAGAAAAATCCAAAATAAATAAAATGTAAATAAGCTGTTGAGGCATCAACATAGCTACATCCTGATGAGAAACAACAGCCTAAGTGAACAATCACGTAGAATCATGAACAACAACAACACTGGTTTATTCATCAGTGCAGTTTTACCCAATGGCCTATTGGAATAACTTATGAGGACTCACGCTTTATACTGTTTTATGGACATTTATAGTTATAAACCCTTAACAAAGACTATGTTAAACCTGTATTGTCTTCAAAATGGCAGTGATCTTTATCTTGAAGTCTTTACCTGTTACTTAAGGCTCTCTTTAATGTCTTAGCAATGCTGTTATGATGTAGTTGAGTCTTTCCAGCAAAGTGTGAACGGGCCTGTCTTTTTGAGGAGGTTAGGAGTCTATGGCTGAATCTCATTTCACCCCCTTGAGGGCTGTGTATACTCTCTTTACCGCCTGTCGCCCAGAGGTCAACGCAGACAGTTTGATTTTTGCTCGATCTGGTCTGCGCTGTGAGGATTCAAACTACCTTCAATACAAGGAGTAAACTATACATGTCTTTTGCCTTGTAGCTACACGGCTACACAGCTACACAGACTCAACAACAATGGAAATGAAACATGTAATAAACGTCAACCTGTATTTTTGATTGCACTAGCCACCGCAGTAGTTTGGAACAAGGAAGAAGCTCATTGTCGAAAACAGGTTGCACAAAGCAGAATGAAGTATGGAAACACTATTTACTGTTCCGATTTAACTTCAGCATCGTAACTTGCAAGTGCTCGTGTTGTCTTTGGTTCGTGTAAATAAATGAAGCTACAAAGCATGAGGAACTTATTTAATTAACATCTCGTAGTCTGTAGCTCAGTGAAGGTTAGAACAAGGAAGTAGCTATTTGTTCTCGAGCACAGAGCAGCCTGGTCGAGAGGACCAATCACAGCGGCTCTTGCTGCCATTAACCGCGGAGCTGTCTGGAATCAGGAAGTCCTGGAGCAATGGGAGGAGGGGCAACAACAATACTTTGGATTCCAGTGGAAGCGGGGCCAGCAGTTGGCGTATGAACCGCCTGCATAGTTTGCTGAGTGAGAGGGGCTGGTAATAATACTCCTCCAGTCACCCGTTCCTGCAAACATCTGAGCCCTTTGGTCCAATAGCATGTTTGCTATTCGAGTGCAATATCGTCTGACGGCAGCTGCCTTCTCAGCGTCCTCGTTATCTAAGCCCTCTTTCAGATAGCACACTAACCACTACGTCACATTGTCCCCATTATGGGTCACCGCATTCACACTGGCACCTCCTTCAAGCAGCAGTAGGATGTTTTCAAAGTTGCTATGGGCAACTTCTTGTTTAAGACACGGTACGGATGAGAGTAGTCCTACTGTTGCAGTTAACATCAGCTCCCAGCTGCAGTAACATCCTCAGACACGGCAGTTTATGGCAGTCTTCAACTGCCTTGTCGAGAGCACTGGTCTCAAAGATCTCGTCTCTGCTGTTGATTTCTGCTCCATGTTCCACCAGTAGCTACACCATGAAGGGATAATTACCTCTCACCGCCTCACACAGGACACTGTAGTAAGGCCACCTCTCATACACGCCTCTCTTAGCGCAGCAGTGTGCATGCGGCGCCCAGTCTTCTTCTCAGACCTGGGTCCTCAAGTTTCAGAATCTTTTTAGGACAGTGAAGGCGCGTGGACGCACCAAAAAGTTCAGGCTCAGGATTTTTTTCACTTTAATCCCTGCTGACTGTATTCATTCGGTACAGCACTGTACCGTACCGAAGGTCTTTTCGGTACGGTTCGGTACGAATAGAATGCACCGTTACAGGCTTAACAGCTAGACTTCAGTTGTGGTCTGTAGCGCAGCAATATGCATGCGCCGCCCAGTGTTCTTCTCCGAGCTGCACAGTACAGGGCACAGCTGACACCACGCTGAAATATACAAAAGCAGATTCCAAAAAAGTTGAGACACTTGGTATTTTGTGAATAAAAGCAAAGTGCTGCCCTTTTAAAAACATTCAATCCATGCATACGATTGCCAATAACACAACGTCAACATATCAAGTGTTAATTCATTCATTTCATTCATTTTGGAGCGCAGAATAGAAGCATGGCTTTGTTTATTCTGGCTGAATGGGGAGTGTTCGCACCTCTGCAGCCTATGAAACAGCCGGTACTTAACATGTGAATAGTGATAGGTGTGACTCAGGAGGCTGCTGCTGCTGAGTACAGAGTACAGGAAATCTAAAACTTCTTTTCATTTTCATTGAAAAAGGCCAGCTATACAATTTTATGTTAACATATATATTTGAAAACTAAAAGTTTCACAGTTCGCAATGGTGCCACTTACTGTATATGTTTGAATGACAAAAACTCAGAGTTACAGATGTGTTTTTGAAGAAGTGTCAAAAATCCTGCCAGCGGGATCTTAGACTCCAGAGAGTTAATGAACACATATTTTCCTCAAATCAATACTTTTGCTGGAATTAACACTTGATATGTTGACCTTGTGTTATTGGCAATCTTATGCATGGATTGAATGTTTTGAAAAGGGCAGCACTTTGCTTTTATTCACAAAATACCAAGTGTCTCAACTTTTTTGGAATCTGCTTTTGTATATTTCAGCGTGGTGTCAGCTGTGCCCTGTACTGTGCAGCTCGGAGAAGAACACTGGGCGGCGCATGCATATTGCTGCGCTACAGACCACAACTGAAGTTTAGCTGTTAAGCCTGTAACGGTGCATTCTATTTCGGTACGGTACAGTGCTGTACCGAATGAATACAATCAGCAGGGATTAAAGTGAAAAAAATCCTGAGCCACATATGACCCAATGTACCACATACTAACCATGTCTGTGTATTGTATTCAGACCGACCTGATATACCACATATGACCCAATGTACCACATACTAACCATGTCTGTGTATTGTATTCAGAAAGCTTAAACAAACAACGCTGACAAGGAGAGGAGTTCACTGTTAGGTGCCACTGCGGGAAAGTCTGCAGAAGCACCAGAGGGCTCAAGCAACACCAGAGCAGGTCAAGGTGTGGGACACCAGCAACTCAGGAGTAGCGCACAGACCCAGAGTCTGGTCAGACTATGGAGATCCACAGCCGGGAAGCACACCACAGCGCTAAAGATCTCTCAGCACCTGAGGAGCCCGAACACCAGAGACCAACCCATGTGAACCCCTCTCCAGCAACACCACTCCAAGTTGCAAGGAGAGAAAGAATCCAGTGGCCAAAGATGGCAGATAACAATGCCTGGTCGCAACTCGACGATGACCTGGAAGGGATCCTGGAAGCAACCTCATCAGGCCCAGTACACAGAAAGATCGATGCAACCACGGCCATTGTATACAACCTCACCAAGGAGAGATTCGGCACAGTGGAGCGGAGAGGCCAACGACAGCCACAGCAGCAACCGAACAGGAGGGAGAAGGAAATTCGCCGCCTGAGGGGTGAGATAAAGGGACTAAACAAGCTGTTCAAGACCAGTTCAACACCTGAGAAATAGGGGATCAAAGATCTAACAAGCAAGCTCCGGGAACAGCTGTGTAAGCTCAGGAGAGCAGAAAACCTCTGAAAGCAGCGGCGTAAGAAAGAGAAGCGGCGCGCCCAGTTTGTTAAAGACCCCTACAGCTTCACCAAGGCGCTTCTGGGACAGCAGAAATCTGGTACGCTTTCCAGCTCTAAATTGGAGACAGAAGAGTTCCTTGCAGAAGCCCACAGCGACCCTACCAGAAGCCGGGGTTTAGATGCCAATCGCAACATCTTGAGGCCTGCAAAACCAACCATCGCGCTGAACGCAAAAGAACCTACCTGGCAGGAGGTTCAGGACGTTGTCCGCAAGGCCAAATCAGCATCTGCCACCGGCCCCAGTGGTATACCTTACAAGGTGTACAAAAAATGTCCAAAGCTACTCAAGAGACTCTGGAAGATCTTGAGGAAGATCTGGGCAAAGGGCACAATACCAGCAAGCTGGAAACTGGCTGAGGGATGTATTGTGCCAAAAGAGGAGGGATCCTCTGCAATTGCCCAATTCAGAACAATATCTCTCCTAAGTGTGGAGTGCAAGATCTTCTTCTCCGTTCTGGCAAAAAGGATCACCTCCTACATGACGCAGAATCACTACATCAACACGTCTATCCAGAAAGGTGGTATCCCAGGCTTTTTAGGCTGCCTAGAACACACCTCAATGATCAACCAGTTGATCCAGGAGGCGAAAAAGAAGAAAAGCGACCTGACAGTGGTGTGGCTAGACCTCGCTAACGCGTACGGGTCAATACCTCACAATCTCATCCAAGAGGGGCTCAACCACTACTACATCCTAGCGTCAATACAAGACCTGATCTCTGGCAACCTCACCGGGTTCAGACTGAGATTTACATCTGCACTCTTCACTACCAACTGGCTAGACCTCCAAAAGGGAATTCCAACAGGATGGACCATCTCCCCCATCTTATTCATCATGGGAATGAATCTGTTGATATCCTCAGCCGAGGGCATAACCCGGGGCCCAACGCTGGACTCTGGAATAGTCCAACCAGCGCTGAGAGCATTCATGGACAACATCACGGTAACAACCGTGACCCACGTCCAAGCAAGGTGGGTGCTGGAGACGCTGGGAAGTGTAGCCTCCTGGGCTGGGATGCTGTTTAAAGCCAGAAAATCCAGGCTCATGGTCATCAAAAAGGGCAGAGTGACCAGCAAGTTCATCCTTCAAGTCCAAGGTGAGCCCATCCCATTCATTGAAGGCAACCCAATAAAGTGCCTGGGGAAGTGGTTCAACGCATCACTGTCGGACGGAGCAAATGTTGCGGAGGCGGTAAGGCAGACTAAGGAATGGCTGAGGAAAATCGAGAAATCTCTACTCCCGGGCAAATTCAAGACCTGGCTGTACCAGCATGGACTCTTGCCCAGGCTCCTCTGGCTCCTCACAGTTTATGACTTCCCTATGTCATCTGTCGAGGCCATTGAGAGGAAAACCAGCAAGCACGTACGGAGGTGGCTTGGCATCCCCCCAAGTTTCTCCTCAGTGGGCCTCTACATCAGGTCTGGGCAACTGCAACTCCCCTTGTCATCCGTGGTCGAGGAGTTTAAAGTGGCAAAGTGCAGAGCCCTCCCTAGCCTGAGGGATTCCAGGGATGACCTGGTAAACCAAGCAGGCGTCACAACCAGGTCGGGGCGTAAGTGGGCTGCCAACACAGCTGTGGAGCAGGCAGTGAGCTCTCTACAGGCGTGAGACATAGTTGGCAACCAATATGTCCACAGGCAAGGCCTTGGCTCTGGCCACTTCCAAACATGGGGAAAGGCAAACTCAAAGAACAGACGGGGGATGGTGCATGCAGAGGTGAAGCGTATGGCCAGGGCAGTCGAACAAGGCTCCCAGGGTGCCTGGACAAAATGGGATTTGCCCAGGCGCAAGATCACCTGGAGAGACCTGTGGCGTCTGGAGCCATACAGAATCTCCTTCCTCCTGAGGTCTGTCTACAACACCCTCCCTTCACCAGTGCATCTGCACTTATGGGGGCTGAGAGAGGTTCCACTCTGCAAGCTGTGCAAGCAGAAAGGGACGCTGGCGCACATACTGTCTGGGTGCAGAACAGCCCTAACCCAAGGTCGGTATAGGTGGCGCCATGATAAAGTTCTGGGTCATTCCAGCTGGAATCAGCAAATTTCTGAAAAATCTCCCACTCGACCCCCTCGGATTTGCCTGAAAAAAATGTATGTGATGGCTTAAACATCCAATAGATCATATCCACAATATCAGAACTCAGCTGTGGATACTTTTGGCACAAAAAATCTGTAAATAAGGACACCCCCTACGCTTGTTTTAGCGACATTGCATGAGTGACCATGTTCAGACTCAATTATCTCCAGAACTATTTGTGTCAGATTCATTATATTTTCAGGGCTAAGAGTCCCAGACCTGAATATCATATATTACAATTTGCAGCACTGTAAGTCAAATCACACCGTAATAATGTGCCTCTACTTTTTGTAGATATCATATGTTCTAGGGTTTCCAAATGTCTGTAAAAACCTCAAAGTTCTACATGTAAGGTTCATCCTTGGTAAATGGTATGATATGTACCATGACTTTCACATCATAGTATATCTAACAAAAGGCTCCAATGGTTGTTGAGATACAGAGGTCCAAAGATAGGAAAAAATTAATTCGCACCAATGTTTGGAGCAATATTTCCAATCTATGACACTAGGTAGGAACTTTCTGTTTGGTGTTTCTGAAAGAGGATGTTTTTTTAAACAACATATAAAAAAATTGGGATGGTGTTTTGCCTCATTCTTTTTATAACGGACCTCAAAATCTCAATTGGCTACAATTACTTGAAGCTATGAGGACCATGTCACCAACCGAGTTGTCGCAACTCTCAAATCCATGGCTCTGATGTCACCTTAACAGTGAAAACAAAATGGCTACCCTGTGAATGACAAAGCAAATTCTAGGGAAACCATAACATTTGATTTTCAAATTGATTGATGCCACACAGCAAGAATAGCACATTGCACATGGCTTTGATAGACATTCATTATTTTAATTGTAAAATCATAATAATAATTATCATCATCATTTTAGTAGTAGTAGTAGTGGTAGTGGTAGTAGTAGTCTTGGAATAAAGTGATGAAATAGGAGAGGATTAAATAATTGTAGCACTCTTGTTTGCAACAAGGACTCCCATCCTAACTAATCTTTCAATCAGCACCTGTAACTTTATATTTGCTATGAAGGTTGTGTCTTACTCGTTAAGTTACCAGCTGTATTGCAAAATAACTTGATTCATACTGGCAAGAGATTACCTCAAACTATTTTGACAGCATGGTCCTGGAGTTTTTGTTAGAAGAATTTGTTTGCATGCAGTACTCAATATCAGGTGAATATTGAAGGCACACAAGTTCATATTGGCACCAGACAACCGTGTGGTTCTTGTCACATTGTTGCGATCTAAATCAGCTGCTTGCATCATTGTAATTATATCCCACTGCAATGCTAACAAGTGGATTGCAGGTCAATAGCAGTGATTTCAACAATAATGGTTTGGATACTTATACACAATGTTCATTACTTGTAAAGCTTGTCATCACATTGATGCAGGTGTGATGATGGAAGCCGAAAGGAAGCTTTGCAGCATGCAAAATCGTTCAGATATGGTGGAGGATTGGGGGCGGGGCACAGTTCTACAGTCAGGGTACCTCTGTCGTGGTGACTGTTGGTGGGGGTGGGACTGTTTTATGGTCGCATAGGAAAGTAAAAGTTGATTAGAGATGACACATAGGAGGAGACAGTTTGTAAAGAGGTATCCTGATTGTAGAACTTCCCACCCCCCATCATCCTCCCCTGACCGAAGTGCCCTGAGCATGGTGGTGGTATGCTTACTGAAATCAGCTCCTATGTAGTTCATCAAGGTATTCCTCATTGAACTGCCAATGAAGGAAGATTGTACTCAACAATATGAGTGCAGACACCTAATGCATCATCATTGACAATGGCAAGCTACCTTGTAAAGCCAACTCATAAGATGCCACTGGTGATTGAAAGTTAAGTGTGTACAAAATGTTTTGTCAGAGCATTGAAAGTTCCTGACTTTTTACATTCATTTCATATTTTTTTCAAATATCAAATCACCATCAGCAATAACAACAATAGTCTAGGTTATATAGATTATTTTATTCCTGCTTTATTGGATTAAGGAAATCATATCAACGCCTTGTTTTATTTCCAGTTTGTTTTTTTTAATGACTTCTCTCAACCATCTTGAATTTATTGCTAACGTAGCGCTGGTGAGAACATGTTGCGTAGTCACTTGATCATCTGGCCGATAGTACTCTTAAAAAGATGAGGCCAGAATCCCAGAAAAAAATCAGAAATACTGAGCTGAACAAGCAGGGGTGTTAACAGCTTTGGCTGTGCCCGGGATAAAGTCGTCTGAAGAGACCCCTTCCCAATACATGCAATGTAATGAGTACCCAATCTTGATTCCCCCATGTCCTTGGCCCAGAACAATTGACCACTTCCGCTTCCCTCGGCATTATTTGATCACAGGCTTATGTCACACAGCAATACGCTTTACGATCATTGAAAGAAATGAGGCAAAACACCATTCTACTCCCAGTATGTCACATGCCCAACAAGAAATAATAAGGTCATAGACTTGTGCTATGGATCCATTCCCAAGGCATACTCATCCTGTGCAAAAGCACCCCTGGGTAATTCAGACCACAACACTATCCTGTTGAGACCCACTTATAAGCAGGTTCTAAAACGAGTTAAACCTACTGTTAAGCAGACTCAGGTGTGGCAGGAGGACAGTGTGGAGACCCTGAGAGGGTGCTTTGAGTCAACAACATGGAGCACCTTTGAAAACTCCTCTGCCGACCTGCATGAGATGACCGAGGTCATTTCAGGTTACATAGACTTTTGTGTGGAGACAGTGATTCCCAAAAAGACCAGCAGGGTGTACCCAAACAATAAACCCTGGGTCACAAAAGAGTTGAAGGGGGTATTAAATGAGAAAAAGAATATTTGCTGTGGGAAGCAAACAGGACATGAAAGAGGTGCAAAGGAAAGTCAATAAGGAGATCTACGAAGCTAAATGCCAGTATAGAGACAAGGTACAAGAGACTTTAATGGCTGGAGATTCGCGGTCTGCATGGGTGGGCATTAAGTTGATGGCAAATGCCCCATACAAATCAAGCAAAAGCGCAGAACAACAAATAGATGATAGAGCTCAGTATCAGTTGGCCAATGACTTGAATGATTTTTTCACCCGCTATGAACATGTGGCCAAAGATGGTGATTCTATTTGGCAACAGGAGGAGTTACAGGACAATGGGACTGTGGGGATATTCACCATTAAGGAGGACACAGTGCGGCGGGTGTTTGAGAGGACCAACATCCGGAAGAGTCCTGGGCCTGACAACATAGGAGGCAAGGTGCTGAGATACTGTGCAGCACAATTGAGTGGGGTCTTCTGCTCCCTTTTCCAACACTCATTGGATACTCAAGTGGTTCCACGCATTTGGAAAAAGTCACATGTGGCCCCCCTTCCCAAAGTCCCTCATCCATCAACCCCTAAGGACCCCTGAGGCCCATTCCCCTCACCTCACTTGTAGTCAAATCATTTGAGAGGATTGTCAAGACTCACATCATCAACTCTTGCCAGCAGACCCTTGATCCACTCCAATTCGCTTATAGGCATGACAGAGGAACAGACGATGCCATTCTCACACTCTTGGATTATATTTATATGCAGTAGAGATGGGATTTATGGCTCTTTTTAGGGATCCGGATCTTAGTGGCTCGTTCCTTTCAAAGAGCCGTTCAAAAAACTGGCTCTTTTGGCTCTTTTTAAATTATTTATTCAGTGTTAAGAATGTAATATTTTGACTCCACCTCAAGGTAATTTTGTCCAAACAACAACTGATTATTCTCCTGCTTCTAAAGACCGTTTTTGCCTCTCTTTGAGGCAAACAATTGTGTTTTTTCCCAAATTTAATTACTCTGGTCGAGGTCACGTGCTTAAAATGAATGAAAAATGAACGAAATAACGGTCGAGTGGCTCCCCCAGCTGTGACCCGGTTCCCATCGTTCACTTCAGGGAGCCGTTCAAAAGAACCGGCTCGTTCATGAACGACACACCTCTAATATGCACCTGGAAGGTGCTAAGACACATGCTCGTGTCCTCTTTGCTGACTTCTCTTCAGCTTTTAATACTATACACCCACACATTTTAGCTGAAAGACTGAAAAAAGACTTTTGTTTTGATTTTAAATTGTTTAATTGGACTATGGACTTTCTGCAGGGCAGAGCACAGCAGGTGAAGGTAGGCAACATCTTGTCAGATGTGCGACTTACCTCTATCGGAACTCCACAAGGTAGTGTTCTCTCACCCTTGCTTTTTATTTTGTATACTGACAGCTGTCGTAGTAGTCACCCTGGCTGCCACATAATTAAGTATGCGGATGACACAGCCGTGGTAAGCCTGCTGAACCACAATGAAACCACGCATGGTCCAGTACTGGAGGAATTCGTCAACTGGTCGAAGAGGTCTAACCTGCACCTCAACATTTCAAAAACAAAAGAGATTATCTTTGATTTTAGACAAAAAGCATTACCAACTCCCCCCTCAATTATTGGAGGAGAGGAGATTGAAGTGGTGACTGATTATAAATACCTTGGTCTGATTATAGACCACAAGTTGTCATGGGACAGTTGTGCAGATGCAATTTACAAAAAGGGTCAACAACGTTTGTATTTCCTAAGGAAACTTAACTTTTTTAATGTTGACAACACCATTTTAACCTTATTTTACAAGTCTTTTATTGAAAGCGTTCTATCCTATGGTATGGTATGCTGGTATGGTCACTCTAAAGTGACGCACAAAAGTAAACTGGGTAAAATTGTGAAAACATGTGGGAAAATAATGGGGCGTCAGCAAAATGAGCTTCATAAACTTTATTTAGATAGATTAACAAAGAAAGCGGATAAAGTTTGTACTGACACTACCCACCCCCTCTCAGTTAAGTTCCAAACACTCCCTTCAGGACGCAGGTATAGATACCCCAATATTAGAACGAATAGAGCAAAGAACTCCTTCATCCCCATGGCAATTAACGAATTGAACAAGATGTGGGAGATACATTCATGACATTATGGACTTTCATATTGGGTTAATGGATGCATTTGATCAGTGGTCTGTATTTATTACGTATTTATTTACACAGTAACTATATGTTTAGCTATTTATTGAGTGTATTTGTTGTACTGTATGTGTTTTATTGTAGGCCTATATGTTTTTATGCCATTCATTCTGCTGTGCTGTAAATCAAATTGCCTTTTTAAAGGACATTAAAGCTTTCAAGTCAAGTCAAGTCAAGTCATTCTATGTTTTTGCTATGTTGTTAATAAAAATATCCTCTTCCAGACACAACAAAAAACAAGTTCACAGCTGGTGTCATACTTTGTAGGTATTGCTCTAAAAAATGGTGGGTTTTTTTTTCATGACGCCACTTTGGATGGATTTGAGGGATGCATGCCACACTGCATTGAGATTTGAAAAGGCATTATAGAAATAAAGGGGCAAAACACCATCCCAATTTTTAGATATGTTGTTAATAAGAATATCCTCTTCCAGAAACAACAAACAGCAAGTTCACAACCGCTGTCATATATTGGAAATATTGCTCCAAACAATGGTGTATTGTTTCCTTCACATGATGCTGACTTCCTGGAACTATTTTGGAACTATGCCATTGGCTCCATGTGCCGCCATCTTTGTGTGAAATGGTACACAAAAATCAAGGGGATTGGCCACCTTCTTATGATGGAATTGAGGGTTAAGTCAGAAATACTGAAATACTGAGCTGAACAAGTATAAAATCACCTATTTGGTATTAGAGATTTTAGGTTTTAGTGTACACTGACTTGGCTATTCATTTTAGGTGTAGTAAACCCAATATTTCTAAGGTAGGACTTCTAAGGTACACCTGCATGTCACACAGGAATTAGTTTTTAAAATTCATTATAAAAATAATGGGGCAAAACACCATCCCAATTTTTAGATATGTTATGAATAATAATATTATCTTTCAGAGACACCAAACAGCAAGTTCACAACTGGTGTCATAGATTGGGAATATTGCTCCAAATAATGGTATAAATTATTTTTTGCCCATCTTTTGACCTCTGCATCTCAACAACCATTGGACCCTTATATCAAATATGATGTGATGTGAAAGTCATGGCACATATCTAACCATGTACCAAGGATGAACCTTGAATGTTGAAATTTGAGGTTTTTATGGACATCTGAAAACCCTTGCCATTTTAATTTCAAAGAAAAGTAGAGGGCCAGCATTAAGGTGTAATTTGACATACAGTGCTGCAAATTGTAATGTATGCTCGTCAGGTCTATGACTCTTAGCCCTGAAAAAATAATGGACCTACCACAAATAGTTTTGGAGATAATTAAGTCTGAATATGGTCACTCAGGCAGTGACACCAAATCAGGGGGAGGGGGTGTCCTTAGTTACAGATTTGTTGTGGAAAAAGTATGCACAGCTGAAATCTGCAATGGTGGATATGTTCTATTGGATGTTTAAGCCATCACATATATTTTTTTCAAGCAAATCCGAGGGGGTCGAGTGGGGACCATTTGCTGATTCCAGCTGGAATGACCCTTCTGCGTTCCCTTGCTGACACCATGGAGCGTGAGAGGGTGAAGAAGAGACCAGCCAGCACAGCCCCAGAGAGAACGATCACCTTCCTTACGGAGGGAGCTAAGCCGAGACTGACCACTGAGAGGACGAGGGCGAATATCCTTCACACCGCAAGCTCCTGGGAGATGAGGGTGGACCTTGGGAGGAAACTGCAATTTCCGGACGTGGTTCAGACAACCCTCCGCCCAGACATAGTGCTGTGGTCTGCTAAGGACCAGAAAGTCATCTTGGTGGAGCTCACAGTGCCATGGGAGGAGGGTTGTGACGAGGCACATGAATGGAAAGCCACAAAATACCAGCAGCTAGCCCAGGACTGCAGAGACAAGGGCTGGCAGACGTGGGTGTTCCCTGTCGAGGTCGGGTGTCGGGGATTTCCAGCATGGCACTTCCTTTCAGCGATAGGCCTGGATGAGCGTAGCGAGAAGCTTGCAACACGGAGCATGGGGGAAGAGGCGGAACAAGCCTCTTGTTGGCTATGGAGCAGGAGAGAGGAGGAATGCTGGAAGCCAGGAGCAGATGGGCAGTGAGCTGGCCACTCACTGTTGGGCCCACCAGCTTGAGGGTGTTATGGTTCAGGGCCGAAACACCTAGAGATAGTTGGACACCATCTGACGACATCTGCTCCTGGCCAAAGGCAACAGCTACCTAATAAGGTAGCTGAGGAAGGCACCACTAGGTGTATGTAGCAAGACCGACCTGATATACCACATATGACCCAATGTACCACATACTAACCATGTCTGTGTATTGTATTCAAACCGACCTGATATACCACATATGACCCAATGTACCACATACTAACCATGTCTGTGTATTGTATTCAGACCGACCTGATATACCACATATGACCCAATGTACCACATACTAACCATGTCTGTGTGTTGTATTCGGACAGACCTTCTAATCTGCATTTGTCCTTTTAAACCAGCTATTGTTCATATATGTGTATGTGTATTCTCACCGACCTAGTAAACGTTTATGACCTTGCAAACATGCATTCTGACATGTCCTCCTAAACCATATAAAAGTCAGAAAATCCTATTTCAGACTGTGACTGTAAAATGTAAAATTTTAACTTGGATGTATCTTAGTTACAAAAAAACAAATTTTTTGGTGTTATTTTCATAGCTGTAACATCAAGGGAAAGGGTGGTCCTCTTAAACCATGCTTATTTCAGGTATGCTGAAAATGACCTGCTAAACCTTCCCGCCTGTATGTGTGTGTGTGTGTGTGTGTGTGTGTGTGTGTGTCTGTGTGTGTGTGTGTGTGTGTGTGTGTGTGTGTGTGTGTGTGTGTGTGTGTGTGTGTGTGTGTGTGTGTGTGTGTGTGTGTGTGTGTGTGTGTGTGTCTGAGAGAGAGAGACAGGGTAGTCACCTTGATTGATTTCTATTGATTTACATAGTCACTCTCACCCTCTGAATTGTTTTCTCTGCACAACAGAGGTATGTTATGTGTGTGAGCGCGCAAGAGAGAGAGAGAGAGAGAGAGAGAGAGACAGAGAGGCGTCAGAGGAAAAGAGAGGGAAAAACGACCAGATGATCACCAGACGTTGACACCATGCATCACACTCAAAACACCAACTTCCTGATCGGCTACAGACTGACTGGAATCGCTCAAATCATAAATTACTGACCAACACTTTTACCATTAGGAAACCATCTATGAGAGGAAGCACACTTTCACCCCATTAGCTTTTTTTTCACACACCCCCTCACAGGCCCTGCTGAAAACAACAACAAACAATATCACCACACACACACACTCACAACCCCTCACACATGTAGACCCTAAACACCACCCACCAGTGAATGGAATACACCGTGTAGGCCTCTTTGGCCCACAGAATCGCTGGACTCTTCACCTATTCACATCGTACAGACACAGCAACTGCATTCACACAACAGATGTGCTCGCACACAACACGCTTACACTCATCTGATTAATTACTTACACAGTTGACACACCGTTTCCTCTTTGAACAACAGAAACACTACACACACCAGAACTTCACTTGATATCTACATATCATGAATACTTGACATCTACAAGTTGACACAACGTTTCCTCTTTGACCAACTGAAACAATACACACATACCACAACTTCACTTGACATCTACACATCCTGTAGACTTGACATCTGATGCACACACATACACACACCTGGTCTAACCTGTCACACTACATCATACACTCATAATACATCTTCCTACACTCATCAAACTCATAAAACTCAGCTGTCAAAAAAGGTCCGTCCTATCTACTACTTCAAACAGCCGTCCCATCAGCCTGTTACCAGTTCTAAGCAAATTGTTGGAGAAAATTGTATTTAATCAGATACAATCCTACTTTGCACTGAACAATTTAACTAGTAATCACCAACACGCCTACAGAGAAGGACATTCAACTTCTACAGAACTCACGCAAATGACAGACGATTGGCAAACTGACATCGACCAACAAAACATGATAGGAGCAGTACTATTAGATTTTAGTGCTGCCTTCGATGTCATCGACCACAGCATATTATTGAATAAACTCAGGTGTTATGGCTTTGCAACATCGGCTATAGCTTGGATAGAAAGTTATCTAACCAAGAGAACGCAGAAAGTTTTTTTTAATGAATGTCTTTCAAATGCACAGCAAATGCAATGCGGAATTCCGCAAGGTTCATCATTGGGGCCTTTGCTATTCTCAATCTTTACAAATGACCTCCCACAGGTCTGTAAGAGTGCCTGTGTGTGTATGTATGCTGATGATTCTACACTGTACAAATCTGCACAAACAATGGCGGAAATCACCTCGGTCCTCAACAAAGAGCTGCAGTTGGTGTATGAATGGATAACTAATAACAAAATGGTACTTAACATATCAAAAACCAAGAGTATTGTTTTTGGGACTAAATACTCATTAATATCCAAACCCCAGCTGAACCTGTCACTGAACAATGTGGCGGTGGAGCAGGTGCAAGAAATCAAGCTTCTAGGGGTAACCCTAGACAGTATTTTATCATGGTCAGAACACATTGATCTCCTTGTGCAAAAAATGGGTAGGAACATATCAGTAGTCAGAAGATGTTCTCCTTTTTTAACACCTCAGTTGACTAAACAGGTCTTGCAGACCCTGGTACTGTCCCACCTGGACTACTGCTCAGTGGTCTGGTCAGGCACAACAAAGACAAATCTTCAGAAGCTTCAAAGGGTGCAAAACAGAGCAGCCAGGCTTGCCCTTAAATGCACACAGAGAGCTAATACAGATGTCCTACATAACCAACTATCCTGGCTTAAAGTTGACAAAAGATTAAAAGTATCCCTCCTATCTTTTATTAAACATATTAATACATTCAGCAAACCTGACAGTTTGTTTGAACGTCTTACTCTGAGCTCCACTCTGCACACATACCCCACAAGACATGCCAATAATGGTAACTACACAATACCAACTATAAAAACAAACTCAAAACAACGCACTGTTTTATGTAGAGCTATGGTGGAATGGAACTCCCTCCCAGAACATATTTTAAAAACCCAAAGTAAAGTTAGTTTTAAAAGGCAAATAAAGCAGCATTTTATGGTCAACTGTACATAATCCTTTAGGACGTAATCTTGGTCAGATTTCAAATTTTGATGTCTACTTTGTGTTGTGTTAGGGGTTTCTCATTTACCAATGAACTATTTTTTTTGTTTGTGTGTTTTTTGTGTTTTTTTTGTCATTTAGTTAGTTATTAATTGTTTTCTGTCTCTATTTTATAGTTTTGTCTGTTTCAGTGTATGATCAAGAAAAGATGTCTTTCTTTTCTTTTTTTATATATACGTAGCCCTGTTTTTGTCTGTTTTAGTGTGTGTTTCCCCAAGAAAAGAAGTTTATCTTTTCCTTGTTTTATATGTTGTTTTGTATGTTGACGTCTTGTTTGTGATTTTTTCTGTGTGGACCCCAGGAAGAGTAGCTGATATGTTTATCAGCTAATGGGGATCCTAATAAAATATCGAATATCAAATATGTATTGGCTTTCACCATACAGTACAGTACCCCCCCGGCATTTTCTGTATTTTTTCCCCCAATAAATAACATTCATATTGCCATGGTACACACCCTTGAAAGTTCAAACCAACTAATCGTTGATCTTAATTTACTTAAAACAGCCTTTGCTTGTATATTCTTAAACATAGGCCTATATATATAAAAAAATACCAGACATTTGAAACACACTTATTAGAAAGCACGTACGTCCATTTACAAGCATTTTAAAAGACAAAGCCATAATCTGCCTGATGAAGATCCAGGGTGATCAGTCAGTGTTGCTTTGTAAATAATAATGTTTTTTTTTTAGTTAATTGACAGTGTGCAGACCTACCCCCGCCTCCTTCAGCTGTCTGACACTAAGCAACAAAACACAAAGCAACAAAACCATAATCAGTCATAACAACTGTGTTATAACAACTGTCACAAGCAAATGCGTGACAGAGTTGACAGAGGCGTAACACAGTTGATGGCCATTTTTAGAGTATTACTGCAGACCTCAAAGCTTTCACCACAAGACCTTAATCAATTCACTTTTTATGTCCTTTATCTGTATGCTTACACATATCTCATCATGTTCTTAGGAATATGTTCAAAACACAGTCGACAGACAATTTTCCCTCTCTAAAGCCCTATTCCAACGGGACTAGTTTTACTGCAAGGCTGTGATGTTTGCAAGCCCGAAAAGATTGGATATTTTGTGCGTTTCGTGCACTTAACCAGACATCATTACATAGGTTTGCATTCGGACGGGATTAGTATTACCAAGGGTAATTTCCCGTATCATTTTACAGGAGGTAAAACTCACGGTGAAGTTTACTCGACATACTCCACTATCTTTACTGACATGGCGCGTTCGGACGGGACTAGATATTATCCAGGTTATTATTACTTTACCCCAGGTTCCCCCATTAAACTAGTCCCGTTGGAATAGGGCTGAAGACCAAAAAGATCTTCTTCACATTGCCATCCAAAGAGGTAGGGGAGAGTGTGGACGGTTGCAACATGTGGCAGTTGCAACACTGCAGATTTCTCCCATCAGAAACACTAGAGAGATGAAACTAACTTTAAATATGCTCACTTACACCCTCCTTCTATCCTGCAGCTTTCTGATAAGTTTTGATAATTTCTTCTGGGGAGAAAAAATAGGTGAAAAGATTTGTTTTTTTTAATCCTCATTTTTATGTAATATTGTCTAAAATATTTGTTCAATGTATTGTTAAGTTATAACATTTAAATCATCAGTGTCTTTGCTTTTAATAACAGTAGCAACCATGTCTCAAACCAAATATGCTGAGTTACCATGGATAGTTGAAAATGTTTTGGTCCTGTGTGGACAGTTGCAACGCTTTGTTGCAACTTTCCCATGGAGAACAATGCATTTTCGTAACTGTCCCTCGTGACAATAATACTTATAAAAAGGTGCAATACAAGTAGAATAGATATCAATAAATATAAAATAAATATATGTGAAGCATAATATACCACAATACAAATAATTAATACACATATTATACGAATATATAGATAATTTATTACACAATATATAATATGACGCTAATATCTATTTTATTGTATTGATATTTATTCATATGTTCTCCTTTTCCACTATTTGTTTAAAAATGCATGATTTAATAAGAAAATGAAGTGTTTTTATTTGGTTTTGTAAGGTTATAACAAGCATATGGCAAATTACCTTTTCTGCCATTGGTTTTGCCTGGTTATCACCAGACCTAATCACAAGTGAGTCTTTCAGATCGAAACCATTGTGTAGAACGTAAGGCAGTATGGGTGTTCCCAGGCTACCATTGGTTAACATTGGTGTTGCAATTGTCGTTTCATGTGTGGACGGTTGAAACGTTTCACTCTGTCCATTCAATGTCACATATGTAACAGCATTTACAAATGTTACAAAGGTATGGATGTGTAGGTGACAGATGTGGGTATAAGATATATAAACTTTGCCTTCCTACTGCAAATTGTCTCTGAGATATACAAGGAAAGGTAAAAAAAAGGGTTGCAACCGTACACACTCTCTCAAATAGCAGTTTTGTTGTTGCACCCAAATGCCTCACATATAGACAGGGGAAATAAAACGGTAATATATTGTTGACTTACATTTTGCATTAGATCCGCCATCACTGTGCTGCCCAACGTCTTCTTCCTTCACTTCTTCCTTGATATCATTGGTGTTCAGGAAATCTTGACCAGAAGTAGTAGGTGAGTCATCCGTTTCAGTTTTGATGTTTTGTGGCAATTCAGGCTTCACATCCACAAAGTAAGAGTATAAGAAATCATCGAAATCCTCTTCTTTTGTCTCCTCTTTCACAGATTTAGCAGGCTTTGATGACATTTTAGTTCTGTTTTGGCTGAGCCAGACCTTGCAGACCACAGTCCCTTTTTTAAGGTTAATTCTCAACTGTGTTTTTTACTTAAGTCACAGTGTACGATAATAGTGAGAAGACCAACACAGGATTCCTCAACACTAGTTTCACTGCTCCAAGCTGCAAGAGATGGCCTACTGACTGACTGCCTGTGGTGCTTATGATGGCCTAATACTGTAGAACCCATTCTGTGGAAACTAGACCCACAAAGCATTGTGGGAATGAATCCCATGTGTATGGGCACCATTCACACCTCTGGTGGTGCTCAGGTCGTCAGCACAGCCATCAAGGGGTTGGGTGGAGAGGTGAAGGTCGGCACAGTCGTTGAGGGGGGGTTGGGTGGAGGGGTTAATTTAGGGGGGAGGGATGATCTACAGTCATAGTCATACAGTGGGTATGTGAACAGAACACAACAGGGTCAACTCTGAAATATACAGAATTGTACTGAGAAAGAACAGAAAGATTTCCTCTGCTGTCCAGTAGTTTCACTGCTCCTTCTAGAGTAGTGTTTCTCAACGGGGGCGGTACAGCCCTGCAGTGGGTGTTGGGGAGCTTTAGGAGGGCATTGAGAAGGATACAGCTGAGAGGGGGCAGTGCTTAGTTTCCATTACCATACGGGGGCATTTGTCCATTTAAGGGGGACGTTGTCAGCAAGCTCTAAATCAACACCAGCCAACCAGCCAAATGCTGGTGAAATTTCAGCTTGGCTGCTAGAAAAGACCCATTAGTGAGTTTGTTTGTTTGTTTATTAGCATATACTAGCCATTTTGGCTGGTGATGAAAAAAGTTAATTTAGAGATCTGGTGCTCACACTATATGGTCACGTGGCCACGTATCACCGATCTGTAATCTATAACGTTCATGCCGTCCCGATACAGCCCGGTTTTTCGTGGTTGGGCCACTCTTCTCTTCTGTGGCCAATGCATTTTAATGGGCTGCCCCACTCAAACATCCCAGGATGTTTAACGTCCTGCCAGGGACAGCAGATGTAAATCAGCCTGAGGCTAGTGTAGTGGCTAAATGTCCGTTCTTATTTGATTGATATCGGATCGAGTGTGAGTGATTTGTTTATTGTCACCTATCTGTTGATGTTTTATTTCCTGTTGAAGGTGAAGATTGTGCAGCACATCTCAGGATGTTTAACGTCCTGCCAGGGACTACAGATGTAAATTAGCTTGAGGCTAGCTCTGGTGTAGAGCATAACATGGCAACATTTACGTTTTAATTGTCCATGGTCCCTAATGAGCTGAAACTGAATTGAATGAATTGAATTGATAGGCCCAATAGAAAGACCACTGGAGGTTGGTGTGATTATGATTGATCCACTAGATGGCGCCAGACACCCAGAGAAGACACAGCCACACCAAACATCTTCTAGTAGTGCAGATGTTCTCAAACTCCTCCCATTATTCCCCCCTTCGGACAAGTATGTTCAACTGCAGTGTGCAGGGCGGGGGGCAGGTCTGGATCACATCTCCCTCCTCCCCCCTGAGCACATCTTCCTCCTCCCTCCTGAGCACATCGAGTGCCTCCCCCTTGTCATTCAGTGGCAGCACTAAGCTTCTACATGGAAAGAAAAATAGCTCTGGAAGTCACTGCACCGTGCAGAGCAGAGACGCAGAGTTTTCACAAATAAAATCGTAGATCCACTCTCTCTACTCCACTAATGTATAATGGTTTGGTGAGTGTAGGAAACACGAGCAGGGAGCTTTGAGTGAACCGCGCGATGAACAGCACGCGACCCTGTTTAGTATAATTTATTAATCCCGAGGGAAATTAATATAAGCTATTATTATTATTAACTAATATAAGCTACATGTAGTATTTGTTAACGCATGGGTCTAATTTGAATTAATATTAAGTGTCTCTTCTTAGTATCTTAGTTTGAAAACCAGATATTTGGTGCCAGTTTCTAAAATTCGAAAGATGGGTAGGCTACTACAAGAAAACTAAAGTAGCCAGTAAAACGCCTGTGCAGTGGCGAATTAGGCTACTCCATGTGTGATCCGCTCGAAATGAAACATAGGCCTACCCCATCATTGAAAAGCATGAGCACATTCTTCAAAGTCCCAAAGCCTGGATGCTGTCGCCACAATCTCTTTAGGATTGGGGACTGGACTCTGAGCAGGCCATTGCAGTAGCCTTTGCCTATCCTTCGTGCATCTGCCCCACTTCCAAACTGACACCCTGACACATTTAGCATTAACCTCTTGTTTTTAACCGTCTAACAGCGCTTAACATTATCATTAAATCAATGGAACCTAAAGCAGTTGCAGAGACCGTTTCAATCTTCTCCTTTACTATGAAAGAGAAAGTAAGGTCAAGGACAAATTATTCTATGTAAATGGAAATAAACACTCATGCAATTGGAACGTGGAAAATGAAAATTAAATATATTTAGTAGGCTAAATATATTTAATTAGCACTCCAAACGACGAGACATGATACAAGCTGTGTGCATAGAATACAGTGTAGCCAACTACGCATTCACTAGCCTATTATTGATGAATGATTCTATGCCCAGTGTTTAGTAAATGTAGGCCTATTTACTTAACACTCCAAACAACGAGACACGATACAATCTCCCTAGAATACAGGGTAACGCATTCGCTATTGATGGATGTTTAGTAGGTCTAAATATTTTTACTTAACACTTCAAACGACGAGACACAATAACAAGCTGTGTGCATAGAATACGCCTACTGCATTCGCCAGATAATTTGGGTCCATTTCTCAAATATGGTGCGCCAGGCCCGTCACTAGGTTTGAGAGACAGGGGGGGCTTAGCCCTAGAGGAAGAAAATGCGCGCGCATAGCGCGCGCCGAAATTTTTTCAGCTCACCTGCTAAGGTTTTGTCTATGAATTCATTATTTTAAGAGCAAAGAAATCCCGCACACTGTCCATTCCACCAACAAACTTTAATACATTGTTTCGGTCATCCAACCTTCTTCATGTTGTATTAAAGTTTGTTGGTGGAATGGACAGTATGCAGGATTTCTTTACACTTGAATGACAACCCCACTGGGATAATATCCTACGCACCTGCCCACATACAGAGGTGTGCAAAAGCGTCTTCTTGAACAATTATTTTAAGAGCACCATACCGATTTTTAAACAGTGATTTTTTTTTTTTTTATTTCACATTTTATTGAACATTCCTTATATGTAAGCTAAACAAAACATTTCAAAATGTTTCAACTGATGAATATTATGTACGGAAGTTAATATGATTAAATATGCTAAATTATATATTACATATGATAAAAATGCTGAGAGCATAATTTACCCAAGGACTAGGAACTTTAAGGAGTTAATAACTGCGAGTCTCCAGGAGAAGCAGTGGTCAGGAAGCGATTCAGGTTCCTTACTTGGAAAACTATGCATCCCCGGCAGATATTTGGTCATTTTTACTCCATTAGTAGCTATTTTAATCAGTTCATGTGTGTTTTCAAACTGTTAAGAAAAATATTAAAAACTCAACTATAATTTCAAGACAATGTCAAATTGATTTATTACACGGGTATTGTGAGTGAAAATTGGTACTTTGGGTCTGAAGATTTCATCCGTGTAAGTAATTACACTTTTCTCGAGGTGTTGTTAGTCACAAAGCACAATCCTCTACCTGTTTTTTTTGTTTGCAAAATCGTTACAGGGGGGGCTAATACTAATGTAGGGGGGAATAAAGCCCCCCTAAAATAGGCCTAACGACGGCCCTGTGGTGCGCTATTATGATTGACGAATGATTCTATGTCCAGTGTTTAGTAAATATATTTACTTAACCAACGACGACATAATACAAACCACTTCACACCGCAATTAGCCTACATAGGCATTATTATTGTCCAAGGCAGCTATAAGAGTCATCAATGTATGCTGGTGTGCTACACTTGGGCCTACCGCCATCGAATATCCTATTATGATTGATGAATGATTCTATGTCCAGTGTTTAGTAAATACATTTATTTAGCACTCCAAACGACGAGACACAATAAAAGCTGTGTGCATAGAATAGTGTAGGCCTAGACTATGCATTCGCCAGAGAAGACATTTGGCGCAAATTCTTAAATAGGGTGACGTCGGGATGGTGTGGGACTGTACAGACTACTATAATAGGAAAAATAGGAGGGGCGAGATCCAAAATGGGAGGGGCGGGATCTCAGAAATCCAGACCTGCCCACTTCTGCAAACTGCAGTTGGATGCTACTCCCTTCAGAGGGTCTGAATACCCCCCCCCCCCCCCCCCAAACAGCAGTACTCACGCAAACTGCAGTTGGATGCTACTCCCTTCAGAGGGTCTGGATACCCCCCCCAAACAGCAGTACTCGCGCAGACTGGTTTTACGATCGCAGTGCTGTGCAGAATGAAAGGAAAGGTGACTGGTCAGATAAAACAAAGAAGGACTGCAGTGGAATGCAGAGGTGTGTTCATGTCCTATATGACAATTGATAATGTTTATAATGATGTATAATGCGTAAAACATATTGCCTTATTGGCGAGACAGAATTTAAAAAAAAAAAAAATCAGATGGCACATCACAATTCATGCTCTTCCAGGTGACCTGAAGAGCTGTGGATCCCTCAAAAGCTTTAAATCACAACTTAAATATGTTCTTGTATCCACTGACACAAAATCACAACTTAAATATGCTCTTAAAGAGACCCAAACTTGTAACCACTGCCACAAAATGATAACAATGTGTTATGGGAATTTTTTATTTTAAAAATGGTTTTATATTTTGTTTGGGGGGTGCGGGCAGGTGTTTGTGTTTGGGGGTGGCGGGTGACAGGGGACATGAGTGATTTGTTTATTGTTTTTATGTGTATTTTCATTTTGTTTTTGACTGCTGCTTTACTTTATTATTCTATTGTATGTTATTTAAATTTAATGTCATTAACTACAGATGAAAACTAACCTAAGGCTAAATATGGTGCAGTGCATGGAAACATGCATGTTTTAATTGTACATGATCCTAATACACTTGATTGATTGATTGGTTAATTGAAAGACTAATACGCATGTCAGTGTGTTATATGGATTATGCATGTTGAATTATTTAAAGGACAAGTGCATTATATTGAACATGTAGCCCCCTTTTTAATTGTCTGCCATAAAGTATATATTCAAAGTTTTTATATATATTTTATATATATATATATATATATATATATATATATATATATATATATATATATTATAAAGTATCTATTCAAAGAGGATCCTGGATGACAAGCTTCACAGACATATCCAGCCTAGGGCTATTAACAACTGCCACAGGCCCGTTCTCTGCCTTCTCAAGCAGCTATGCTCTGGACTTGTCATAACAAAGGAAGCAGCAGTGTTGTTCAGGAGTAGGCCTAGTTATCACTCTTTCTCAAAGCTATTAAGGCAATTGGCCTACTCATAGTGCCAGAGTGCCAAGCCATTTACCCTCAAATTAGCCTGGCTCCCACTGACGGTGCGTGTGTGTAGCTCTAGAGCCCCCTGGTGGACAAACACACCGTCTGTGACAACCAGGCTACCCTCAAATGTCTCCAGAACAAAACAGTCCTCCCAGCAGGGGTGTTACAGTGGGGCAAAGTGTGACTGAGTCACCAGATTGCTGTATGTATATCACTTAACCTCAAGATGGATAAATAATAAATAAAGTACAGCAGAATTAGAGTAACACAGTTCTATTTTATTCAAAACAACACCCACATGCAAATCAACAGAAACTAACAGAAAAAGTCTGGAAATAATATTTACAAGAGGAAAGTGAGAAAGAAAAGTTTCTATATACCAATCCACATATCCAGTGATGTGTAGACTGATATGCTGTAGTGTACAGTATGACCAGTTGACAGGTGACCCAGGTCAGAAATAGAATAACATTTAAAACAAAGCAAAAACAATGACAATAATATAAAAAACTGGAAATCAAGAAAATGTGCCATTTACAAGTGCACACATCCAGTGCAGTAACAAGTGAGTGTAGTCTGTGTGTTGTGTCAAATATGCTCTATGGCTATTCGTCAGATGATCCAAGTCAATCCAAAAAGAAATGAAAAGAAAAGAAGAAAAAGAAAACAAGTTATTACATTTCAAGCTATTTACACGTGCACATATCCAGTGCAGTAGGTAGGCTAACGCTAAGTGGATTCAGTCTGTAAGTGTAATCTTTGAGCTTCGTAAAAACATTTTATGGCTCTTGTTGAAATCAACGACGCAGATCGATCCAAATGATCTTCATAAGTGGCATTTGGGAAGAGGTGGCTGTGGTGAATGTTGTGATCGGGGCATTAAATGAACTTTTTTTTCACCACCAGCCAAAATTGCTAGTAGGTGTAGGCCAAACACACACTCACTAATGGGTAAAAGTGGGTTAGTAAGTTTTCTTTTCTACCAGCTAAACTGAGTATTCACCAGCATTCGGGTGTTCATTTAGCCCTGGTTGTGATGCAGTAGGTTGACAGTCTATTTCCACATGCACACATCCAGCGCAGTAGCCTGTGGGTATAGTCTGTGTGCACAGTAAATCCAGCAGTGCTCATTTAACACTTAGAGAGTTGATTTGACATCATTTGGACTTAAATGAACTCTATAAGTGTTGAATTAACACCGCCCCATTTACTGCGTGCTGTGTCAAGACGCGCTCTTGCGGACAGGACCATCCAGGGGTCCGTTTCTCGAAAGCGTCTGTGCTATCATCGTTAGAAAAGTCCTTCGTACGAGCGACCCAACTGCATCTTGACAGCAACGCTCACAGTACAGTAGTACGTACTCTGTGAGAGCAGTCTGTGTGTGTGTGATGTCATCATGTGCTGTGCTGTATGGATCAACGCAGCTCCCCTCCTGCAGCAGGTCGACTGGGGCCCTGTGGCATGCTGGGAAACAACTCGCGAGTCACATGCGGCCTCTGCAGCTCGTCTCGATGCATCTGGGTCACATGCGATCTCTGCAGCTCGTCTCGATGCATCTGCGTCACCACAGCCCACTGCTCCACTATCTCCCTCTCAGCTTCTCTCGCTCGCCAATAGTTCTCAAAAAAGGCTCTCAGTGATTCCAATATGGCCGCCTGGTGGTCAAGGATGGCATCCACCACTGGGGAGGTGGTCGTTCTTGGCCTCTTGGCTGGTGGCTCGTGTTCTGCATTATACATATTGAGTTCAACATTAGTTATCGTGTTCTGCATTAGACATATTGAGTTCAACATGAGTTATCTTGTTCTGCATTATACATATTGAGTTCAACATTAGTTATCTTGTTCTGCATTATACATATTGAGTTCAACATTAGTTGTGCATCGTTGTTTTGGCAGCACACAGCTATAGTATGTCATGCTCGCTCTCTCTCTCCTAGTCTCTGTCACTCACACACACATGCACGCATGGTGAATTGTGCGCGCGCACACACACACACACACACATCCATCTCTTGCATGAAAGCAGGTCCAAGTCTGTTTGCGTCGTCCTCAGTACTGCTGCTGAGAAGCGATGGTGGGGGTGGAGGTGGAGTTGGTAGGGAACCAAAAGGTGGCTTGTAGCAGGAGCAGGAGCTGGGATGAAGGGCAGGAGGTGGCTTGTAGCCGGAGCAGTGTGCAGTGGAGTTGGGATGAAGGGCAGGAGGTGGGTTGTAGCAGGAGCAGTGTGCAGTGGAGTTGGGATGAAGGGCAGGAGGTGGGTTGCAGCCGGAGCAGTGTGCAGTGTAGCTGGGATGGGGAGCAGGAGGTGGGTTGTAGTAGGAGCAGTGTGCAGTGGAGTTGGGATGAAGGGCTGGAGGTGGGTTGTAGCCGGAGCAGTGTGCAGCAGAGAGAGTAGAGAGAGAGAGGTTCCATTGGCCCATTGTTTCCTGGTTCTATTATGGCCCCCCTTTAGGCAGACCTAAGGACTGTTCTATTCATTGTAGGAGTATTATGACACGCCCCTTTAGGCAGACCGGAACCTGGTCATGTTAGGTGCCCATAGAAACCTATTATGTTGGCAAATCTCTATATACTTAAAGAATCTCTGGTGTAGCTGGGATGGGGTGCTGGAGGTGGCTTATAGCTAGAGAAGCAGCTAGAGCGGTCATCAGAGAGAGGGTGCATCCCAATATGTGTCCTTGCCTCCTCCACTTGTGCTTGTCTCCTCGTCCCGCCTCCTGGCCCCTCCTCCGTGGAGAAAACGATAAAGTTTCCCAGCTGTCAGCCTCGCCACAACAACTTTTGAGAGACTGTTTTTCATTCACCATCCCAATTGCAAATGAGAAAAAGACTTTACAATTGAGCTTTTGCAAGATATTGAAATATAATGCTGTTGTCAGTGATGTCATCATGACGAGAAGCAAGTGGAGGAGGCAAGTGGAGGAGGCAAGGTCGCATATTAAAACGCACTCAGACACACTGGTAGACCTGCAGCTGAACGGCGGTCACCAGTTCCTGAGTTTCCTGGCTCCTGGCTCGCCACTCCTGGTGGCGCCTCTCGCCCCCTGCCAGCCATCTTTGCCAGCGTTCGTCAATGTCGTCAGCGCTCTCTCTCACACGCTGAGCCTCCCTCTCCCTCTCCCTCTCCCTCTCCGCATGCTCCCAGTCATAGAGGTGCACTGCATTGCAAAAGAAACACATACATGACTCGGATTAGTTTAGTTGATCATGTATGTTTCAAAGTATGTTGTCTCTCTCTCATAACACACACACACACACACACACACGCACGCATGCACGCACGCACGCACGCACGCGCACACACACACACACACACACACACACACACACACACACACACACACACACACACACACACACACACAAACACACACGTGCACACACACACAATGCTTACCTATCTGATCATCGGTGTTCTCGCTGTCTGTGATAAAGCTGTCTGTCTCATCCCAGTATGATTCGTCCCAGTCTTCAGCCAGGGCAGGAAAAGGAGCAGGCGTCTTGTCCCGAGAGCTGTGGAGGGCAGGCGTCTTGGCCTTCAGGTTGCTGGTCTGGAGGGCAGGCGTCTTCTGCTGGGTTGTTTGGTTGCTGATCTGTAGGGCAGGCGTCTTCTGTTGGGCCGTCTGGTTGCTGCTCTGTAGGGCAGGCATCTTCAGCTGGGTTGTTTGGTTGCTGCTCTGTAGGGCAGGCGTCTTCTGCTGGGTTGTTTGGTTGCTGATCTGTAGGGCAGGCGTCTTCTGCTGGGTTGTTTGGTTGCTAGTCTGGAGGGCAGGCGTCTTCTGCTGGGTTTTTTGGTTGCTGGTCTGGAGAGCCTCAGGGCCTGCTGACTGGCTGTCCCCCCAGATGGAATGGCACATGTCGTAATATGGAAAGAACATCCTCCTCCCTTGGCCACTGTTTCTGTTTTCTTTGGCTTTCTTGTATCTTTGCTTCAAGTTCTTCAGTTTGTTTGCCACCTGGGCCTTGCTGTATGGGAATCCGGCCTCTGTCATCTTCCTGGCCATCTTTTCCAGCAGGGGGCCATCTGTCCAGGTGCCTGATATGTGGCGGCGCACGTCGTCCGCTGCTCGGAGGGTGAGGAGATTGATTGTCTCTGCATAATCCCAGAGCATCTTCTTCTCAAGTCGGGTCTCCTAGTAGAACTTGCTGCTGCTGCCAGTGATATTCTGATGGTGAGCACCTGTTTTTTTTGGACCTATATTTCAGAGTCGCTGGAGGTGGAGCTGTAGACCACACCCCTCAGTACACCCCTCATGACAAAAGGGTCACATGAGTCCCCCCCCAACCCCCTGTCTAGGTGTGAACTGGAGGGAGAGGGTCGTTATGGTGGCAGGACGCGTGGAATAATGATTCTCAAGCTGTGGGCCAGGGGTATTCCAAGTAGGCCTTGAAACCATTTTCTATATACCGGTAATTTCTATATATATGTGTGTGTGTGTGTGTGTGTGTGTGTGTGTGTGTGTGTGTGTGTGTGTGTGTGTGTGTGTGTGTGTGTGTGTGTGTGTGTGTGTGTGTGTGTGTGTGTGTGTGTTTTGCTGGTGAATACTTACAGTATTTCAGTTTTATTGTTTATTGGGTCAGAGGTGAGCTTTGAATTGAACATCTGTGAAAATGAACTTGCATGGGATGGCATCTCAAAATAGAATATTAATGGTGCATTATGTAATATTTTTAGTAGTTTCTTTCCAGAATTCATGCTGCCCATTCAATGTTTCCCTTATCAAGAATATTTACCTCCACAATCAAATTATAACTATTCAATATAACTAGGAAAGTTATATTATATCATAAATGAAAAGGTGGATCTTTTCCATGTCTGCCATTTTGAATTCCCAGAAATAGGCCTAGACATTTGTAGCTGCAAAAGTTACTGTACTTTGGTCTTACTAGAAAATACTAGTTTATTACTAGGTTAGTAATCAGGAAAGTATCAAATTTTACTATAGGCAGCACAGTTTGAGCTGTGGCAAATAAAGTTTAGTTTATTTTAGTTTAGCTGGTTTATTTAAACAGGGACCATGTGCTACGTACATTAGTTACAAAAGTAAAAAGATGACCTACACCATATTATAGCTTATAACATAATTTCCATCTGTAGTCCCTAAAGATGTCGTGGTTCTTTTTCGGAAAACTTCTTTCCAGCCAGGATGCACAATCTATTAAAGGTAGAGCATTATGGAACACAATACCAATGCGCAGAAGATAATTACCCTCTTAAGACAGATTAAAATGTGGTTTAGCGCTCAACAAACATGTACATGTCTAGTTTACAACTGCATGCAAACACACATCACTAAAACACAGCCTTACTTTAAGGCTTCTTTCTTTTTATTAACAGTGTATTGCCTTAATATGTGTGTGTCTTTTTTTTCATTAGCAGTTCTTTCTGTATATAGGGCCTAAGTATAGTATTCTGTATAGTGTATGTCTGTGCTTTTATTTTCATTACTTGTAAACATATAGCCTGCCTATTTTGGACAAAGGTGTTGCGACCTAGAACCACTTTAGAATTTATCTTTTATTAATATGAGAAAGAGATAAGCTTTTGGTAAAAACGTTTTTGTTTCATTACACTTTGGATGCATATTCCGTAATAGGGAACGAAAATAAGGACATGTATGTGTTATTGTATATTTCTGTGAATTATCCCGAGTCGCTGACCTCAAGGTTGAAGTTCAAGTGGTTGATGTCATCACGTGACGCAAGTGAACGGAACTGAAGGAAGAGAGCGGAGTTGGTGTTCTAAGAATGGTTTATGTAACGGTGTATTCTTCATGTAACTCCAAAACGAACTGAAAGTTAAGTTGCCGAAAAAGAAGACTCGAGAGCTGTCTTTCTTGAGGGTGCAACATGATTTTGGTGTTTCCACCCAGTTGGAGTTTTTCACCGTGAAGAAAGCCGAGTCTCAAGTCACGAGCCAAGCGGATGCTAAGTGCTGACAGACGTCGACAAAATGCAGAGCCAAGCAGTCAAGGTAAAAACTTTCTATCATGTCCAAAACGCAACAGATGTCGTCCGACTGGGAAGAGGTTGTTGGCGAGATAGAGGGAAAGTTATTGACACTACTAGCTTCGGACTTGAACGATATCTGCGCAGCACTAAATGTAGATGTGGAAGAAAGTGAGAAAGATTCAGCTCGTGTTCTGAGAAGGCGTATCCTTCAGTATTTGGAAGGGGATGATGTTACTTCACTTGAAGATGCTGGAATGTCTGTGTTACTGGACTTAAATGATAAAATCGACGACGTTAAAAGGCAAATTACCAAGCACAGTGAGCCAGTGCCTTAAGTCACAGCCACCGCTGTGCGTGTGCAACAAGTGGAGCAAGTCACGGCTGTGCAACAAACGGTGCAAGAGCTCCACCGTGTGGACGAAGTTGTTATCGCAGCCAGTAATGCAGTGGCGCAGGGAGAAAGTGTCTCTGATACGAGTGCCACGAAAACCAGTCCAATAGCTACTCAGCATTCTTCTCTTGTGCACCCACTGTACCGAAGAGATCTGAAAATAATTGGACAAATTGGAGAGCTAAATCAGACAGATAAATTAACTTACTCCAGTCTTGAAAGACAAATTCAAAGAGCATTGAAAAAAGGATATGATGAAGGAGAAGTTGTTGAAGCAGTTATTCAAGCCATTGTTCCAGGAACAAAACTGAAAAGGTATCTGGAAAGTAGAGTTGATTTGACATTACAAGCTCTCAGACAAATATTAAGGACTCACTACATTGAAAAAGACGCCACAGAACTGTATCACTCCCTCACACATGCTGTTCAAGAGTCTAGAGAATCCCCTATCCAGTTCTTAATGCGAGCTATGGATCTGAGACAACAAATTGTTCTCGCTTTAGAGAGAGTTAAGTCTGGCTTGAAGTACAGTCCAGAGCTCCTCCAAAATCAGTTTCTTCAAACGGTACTCACTGGTCTTCATGATGATAGCATTCGAATAGACATGAAGCCAGTCTTACAAAATGCTAATGTCACAGATGAGGTCCTTTTGGAGAAAATGACTGCTGCATACAGTCTGGAAACGGAAAGAAAGAATAAGCTGTCAGCTACGTCTAAAGCAAAAATGGTCAAAGTTGCAGCAGTGAGTGAGGAAAATGAAGAAGTTGACAAAGAAAGTGGTGCTCATAAAGCAAGCAGTAAGAACAAACAAAGTGAAATAACAAAGCGAGACACACTGATGGAAAAAGTTGATCAAGGTAATAAAGCCCTGTGTGAAGCACTACAGAATCTCACCACTCACATAGCCAGTCTTCAACAGGCCTTTACACCTCCACCAGCAAGAGTGAGTGAACAGCCAGAACGAAAATATCGGCCTCAACCTAAGTACACAAACATCAAACGGTGTCAGCAATGTCAAGCATCCAATCCTGATGGGAGGTGTGATCACTGTTACAAGTGCGGCAGCACAGAACACTGGGCTTCAGGTTGTCGTAAGAAAAACGTCTTGGCCAACACATCTAAGATAGAGATTATGCTTCAGCCTGAAGGAAAGATGGGCCAAGCAGACCTGTTCAGCCTAAGTGCACCCCTCACTGGCAAGCAACGACAAACGGCGAAGCTGGTAGGAAAGAGATGCCTGGTTCGCGCGTCCTTAGGTGGCGTAGACACTGCAATACTGTGGGATACCGGTTCTCAAGTATCGATAGTCGGGACGAACTGGAGAAAGAAATATCTGCCTAATGCTGAAGTGAGACCAGTGAAGGAGTTGCTGGAGGACGGAGCTTTAGAGCTCTCAGCTGCCAATGGCACCAGCATTCCATATGAGGGATGGATCGAGACTGAGTTCAGCCTGTGCAAAAACGCTGTGGCTGGAATGAGTGGCAGAACTATCCAGGTGCCAATTCTGATTGCTAGAAGTGACATTGAACGCCCCATCATCGGTTTTAATGTGATTGAAGAACTAGCGCTGAGAAGTGACACTTCTGAAGACTGCATCCCACCAGGTCACATGGTGAACAGATTATGCTCAGCATTGGAGGTAGGGCGCAAAACTGCAAGATCTGTTTTATCAGTTTTAAAGAAACAAAACCCTGACTGTCAGCCCCACATAGCCAGAGTGGGAAGAATATCAGTGACTATCCCAAAGAACAAAGTGATGACAGTGCAGTGTGGCTGGCTGAATAAGAGTGTTTTGAGCGCACCACTAGTGGTGCTGGAGCCGAATAATGAAGCACCGTGGCCAGCAGGTTTAGTCATTAGAGATCAGTTAATTCAGCTACCTCCAGAAGATAAAGTTAAAGTTGAAGTGACTGTTGAGAACATGACTGACCATGACATTGTACTTGGCAGCCGTACTACACTGGGCTGGTTACACCGTGTTGATGCCGTCTACCCGTCACAGCCAAAGTCTATGGAGAGTCAGCAAACTCAGTCTTCGGCCCACAGTGTCTCCCCATCAGTGCAGCCCAGAAAAAACACACAAGCTGAGTCCTGGGATCCACCAGTAGACCTGAGTCATCTGACAAATGACCAGCAGCAGCTGGTAAAATGAATGTTGAGGGAGGAATGTCACGTTTTTGCAAAAGATGACTGGGACACAGGATACATCAAAGATCTTGAGCTGGATATACAGTTAAAAGACCATGTGCCTGTGCAAAGAACATACAATGCCATTCCAAGACATCTTTATCAAGAAGTGAAAACACACATACAGGACTTACTCAACCGAGGCTGGATCCAAAAGTCTTGTTCTTCGTACTCCTCACCTGTTGTATGCGTCAGAAAGAAAGACAACTACGGTTGTGTGTCGACTACAGACTACTGAACGGGAAAACAATGCCTGACAGACACCCAATACCAAGAATACAGGAGATCTTGGAAAACCTGGGAGGCAACTCTTGGTTCACAGTACTGGACCAGGGAAAGGCCTATCATCAGCGATCCATGAGTGAGAAAAGCCGCCCATGTACCGCATTCATAACACCATGGGGACTTTACGAATGGGTGAGGATCCCATTTGGCCTGACTAACGCTCCGGCGGGGTTTCAGCGCTACATGGAAGGATGCCTAGGAGATCTCAGAGATGAAGTATGTGTCCCATATTTGGATGATGTCCTTGTCTTTAGCTCCAGCTTTGACCAACATATCCAAAATGTGAGAAAAGTGCTTCAGCGACAAAGAGAATGTGGTATCAAGCTGAGGCCAAAGAAATGCGACTTCTTCAAGAGCGAGGTCTGTTACGTGGGACGAGTAATCTCTGCAGAAGGATACAAAATGAACCCCAAAGAAGTGGAAGCTGTGCAGGCCCTGAAGCGTGACAGGCCATCTACCGTGAGAGAGGTGAGAAAACTGATGGGTTTCCTCAGTTATTACAGATCTTACATTCAAGACTTCAGTAGGATAGCCAAACCTCTGTATGAACTGTTAGCAAAGCCTAAGTCAGAGCTGAAGCAGAGTCAGAAGGGAAAGGGGGGTAGCCGCAAAGCTGCTCAGTTGCCACCATCTCACCCAGTAAAGTGGACAGAAGTTCACCAAGAGATATTGAGCAAAATTGTAGACCAGCTGACCAACCCACCTGTCATGGCATATCCAGACCTAGAGAAACCCTTTGTTCTGCATGTAGACGCATCAGAAGATGGCTTAGGGGCCGTGCTCTATCAGCGACAAGGGGGTGTTCTTAGAGTCATAGGGTATGGGTCACGAACATTGACACCTTCAGAAAAAAATTACAAGTTACATTCTGGCAAGTTAGAATTCCTGGCACTTAAATGGGCCATAACGGAGCGCTTTCGTGATTACCTGTTTCATGCGCCTCATTTTACTGTGTACAGTGACACTAACCCTCTAACCTATGTCACCAAGTCAGCAAAACTCAATGCAGCTGGACACCGCTGGGTGGCGGAGTTGCCAGATTATCGGTTCACCCTCAAGTACAGGCCTGGACCAGCAAATCGAGATGCAGATTTCCTGTCCCGAAGGACAATGCCTATTGAAGAGATCATGCAAGCATGCACAGAGGAATGCCAGCAGGATGCCATCGAATGCATAGGTAACGCTCTGCGGAGAGAGGAAATCGAGGATGTTAATTGGATTTCTGCTGTCACCTGTAACATTGATGCACTGCCAGAGGAGTGTAACGTCTCAGAGCCGATTCAGCCTCTTGCAGTTGGAGTCATCAGAGAGGCCCAAAATGCGGACGCAGCCATAAGCAGAGTGTTAGCCCTGAAAAGAACAAATGCTCCTTTGAAACGCAAAGACAGAATGGCAGAAAGTGAAACGGTCAGGCACCTTCTTCGGGAGTGGCCCCGTCTGCACATCAATGAAGATGGTGTGCTCAGAAGAGAGACCACAGCGCGGAAGCAATTAGTTGTCCCTGACTCTCTAAAGCCTGTTGTCTACAAGCATCTACACGAGGAGATGGGGCACCTCGGTGCAGATCGCATGGTCGCTCTTGCTAGAGAGCGCTTCTTCTGGCCAAAAATGAGACAGGAGATAGAGCACTACGTTACTCAGGTATGCCGCTGCATAAAGAGGAAGAAGCCAAACAGAGTAACTAGAACACCTATCCAGAGCATTGAGACCTCTGCACCGTTTGAGATGATATCCATTGACTACCTGCACTCAGACAAGTGTAAAGGAGGTGAGGAATACATACTTGTAGTCGTGGATCATTTTACCAAGTATGCTCAGGCGTATGCAATAAGAGACAAGTCAGGGGTGACTGCAGCGAGAAAGCTTTTTGATGACTTTATCATGCGCTTTGGTTTCCCATCCAAGATACATCATGACCAAGGAAAAGAATTCGAGAATAACCTCTTCCACAAGCTCCAAGACTACTGTGGTATTAGGCATTCTCGCACTTCCCCATACCACCCCCAAGCCAACCCAGCTGAGCGCTTCAATAGAACACTGTTAGGTATGCTGCGTTCACTTCAGATGGAAGGAACACCTAAACAAAGTAGTCCATGCTTATAACTCAACTGTGAATGAAGCAACAGGATTTTCCCCATTCTTCCTTCTCTTCGGTCGTGAACCAACCTTGCCTGTTGATTTGATGTTCCCAAAAAGAGGGGAAGAAAAGAGCCAGTCACACCCGGGTTATGCAGACAAGTGGAGAGAGGTGATGCAAGAAGCCTACGCTATTGCGATGCAGAATATGAAGAAGAGTGCAAGAAGAGGACAGAAAAACTATAACCAGCACGCTTGGAGTTCAACACTGCAACCAGGTGACCATGTACTGGTGAGAAGTCTCACACCCAGAGGTGGTCCTGGGAAACTACGTAGCTACTGGGAGGATGTGATTCATGTCGTCAAAGCGAGCAAAGGCCCTGATAGTCCAGTGTACGTGGTTGAGCCATTGCAGGAAACTGGAAGAAGGCGAGTATTACACCGTAATCTACTTCTGCCATGTCCTTACCTGGTTGAAGACCCAGAAGTGTGTGAACGCAACCTGAAAGAGAAAAAAAGTGGAAACAGACAAAGACAGATAGTAACAAGACAAGCCAAGCCACCTTTTCACCAGACAGACAGTGACAGCTCAAGCAATGGTGAGTGCGACATGTGGACAGCAGTCAGGTATGCCCTTCCACCCCTCAATGTAAGAGCAAAAGAATCCCGTCCTAGGAGGGAAACGCGTAGGGGGAGGCCTGAACCACCGCCCACACCTGAAGAGCGTCCCGAAGAGCATCCTGAAGAGGAGCAAGCAGATGACGGACATCACGTGGAAGAAGAAGCTGAGGCTCCAGTTGCACCTGAGAGTGAGCAGAGTGATGCTGAGACATGGAGGGACAGGCCAAAGAGAGTCAGACAGCCCCGGCGGGTCTACACTTATGAAGAGCTGGGCCAGCCATCATTCCAGCAGTTAAAGACCTGCCCTGTGACTGTGAGCAGCCCCTCGGGAGCCAGCCGCGATGCTTCTTCCAGACCTTCATTCATGTATCCTTTTCAATATAATTAAATACTAAGAAAGTACACAGATAAGTTCACCATTTAGTTAAATTTGTATTAGCACAAGTGAAGTGTAAGTTCTTGGTGATGTTGGTATTGACACATGTTACAGTTAGAAGACACAGGTACTCTCTAGGAATTTACTCCAGTAAGAAACAGAGAAAGGGGCTTACTATTCTGGTTTATGGGGGATAAGACAGTAGTGTAAACATACAGGGGAAAAAAAGGTAGTGTGTACACTATGAGCTTATTGAATGCATGGTTTGAAGATGTGTGCTCACATAATATTGGGTGTATGTGGTATTTTCCTTGTCCCATTGTGAAGATATTGGGGGCATTACCAATACTTCATTGGACTATTCACCCTTCAATACCTAAGGACTATGGACATATAGTTTGGTATTCCAGCCATGATGGACTGTTGCCGAGAAGTAAAAAAAAAAAAAAATGCTGAGAAGTGGTATATAGCCTTGGACCCTGTAATATGTGATGTGTTGAAACACTTGTTTGCTCACCTTCGTACAAATGTTCTATTGTTGTATGGTGTTAAAGAAAATGTTAGGCAACATTTTTTTTTAGTAGGGGAGGGTGTTGCGACCTAGAACCACTTTAGAATTTATTGGTTTAGATTGGTTCTAGCTGTAAGATGTGCGAGTACCGGTTTTAACTGTATTAATCTTGAATATTGTATGATGATGATCCATTGGTATGCCGGCACGAGTTGTGTTGACATCACCCCTACATTCTATGACGGAATATGCACTGTCCCGTGGTGGGCTATGGCCTTGGTGCGTAGAGGTGTCACATGCTCGTGGCCTAAAGAATGTTGTTATGATGTCCATTCATTCAAAATACAAGTCAGAGGATGGAACCAGCGCAAGCTAGTGGGGACGGTGGCAAGCGAACTGTTGGCGTCTCCAAGGACCCGTGGTACTGTGCCAGGCAGAGGAGCAGGGTCACGTGAACATGTGAAGGATGACCGGAAGTGTGAGTGTGTGCGTGCATGTATAACCCTAACATCTTTGGCCCTTTTCTAGAACCAGGACGAATGGGCCGGCGACTCCTATTGTATGTGGCAATGTGTGTGTCTGTGTGTATGAGTGTGTTTGTGCATGTATTGGCAGAGGACGCGCTCAACTTCTTGGAAAACCGAAAAGCTTTTGGGTGCGAGATAAAAAGCGTCAACTTAAGGAAGAAGAAATCCGCACTCACAAACTGCGCCTCATTATTTATTTATATTACCACCATGTCCAAAAAGCAAACGCGTTTCGGCTAACAAGCCTTCATCAGTGCGTGGTACCACCATTTTGGACATGGTGGTAATATAAATAAATAATGAGACGCAGTTTGTGAGTGCGGATTTCTTCTTCCTTGTGTTTGTGCATGGCCATCCTGGGATGCTGAAAGAAGACTGGGGCTGTGTGGTATGGATGAGACATTTGTCAATGTCGTTTGTCGTGGCATGCATGGACATGTATGGACATATAAGTGTTAAACTAATGACCAACAGGTCACGTGAAGACCTTGGGATGTGCGTGACAAGATAAGAAGATCCGGATGATTCCAGTTGCACACACATAGACTATTTTGTTTACATATTTTAGTATGTTATGTTATGAAAGTATGTTACTATATAATCATTGGGTTCATCTTTGTTGGCGTTAGGGTGAACCAGGGGCTCTGGATTCTACGTTGAACCCAGAGCTCTGTATTTTGGCTTCTGTATTTTGTGCTTTATTCACTCTGTATTTACTTAGTAATTTGTATGTATTAGATCAATAAATAATCTTTTGATTTGGACTGAATTTCAAGTTGTCGGCTCTACTCCTTTGGGTGCCTCCGGATTTCCAGCTGACACGGTGGTAGGGTAGCAGGAAAAACACAACACTGGGTAACAGAACTTTGAAAGGGCGTACCCTGATATGCCTTCCTGCATTGCGATACAGTATTGTGACTTTGTATATCGCAATTTCTAGCTTCGATGCAATATCGTTGCAGCCCTACCCTATATGGGGCTGATATCGCCACCGTTTTCTACACAATTTTAATCGTAGTTTAGAAGGTGCACCATGTACAATGATGGCCAGAGTAGGTGTAGGTGAAACTGTGCTCCTTATTGGTGGACAATGGAAAGTGCATGGAAGTGTATGGAAAGTGCAATTTTCCCAGTCATACTGAATACTTAGAATTAGATGGTGGTGGTAGGCCTAAGTATTCATGAAAAAGGGAATGTGAATGGGCAGTATGACGTCTGGAAACAGACTAGTAAATATTACACAGTGTAGAGTAGTAGTAGAGTAGAGTAACTTTATTAATCCCCAGGGGGAAATTCAGTGTACCTTTAATGTAAGTCCCTTGAACTTAATTACAATCTAAAACAAATCTGAACACAAAGACAAAGACAGGGCTTACGTAGCTCTCAGGAAGAGACAAAGGCAAAACACGCTCATGTCAAAAAAAATATGTGATAAGCAAATGTGTGAACCGTTTTAGCCCTTGGCAGGCACTAAGGTTTGTAGTCTATGTGTAAACCTCCCCCATCAACCAGACCAGTTCCCTGTGGCATTCACAGCTCTTAGGGACCCCCCCCATCAGAACCAGTAACACACACACACACACACACACACACACACACACACACACACACACACACACACACACACACACACACACATACACACACACACACACAGGGCACTGCCCCCCAATCAGAACCACTAACAACCTCTCTTGTGATGGACTGGGTCAAATGCAGGAGTGATTCACCCACAAAGCATGGGGCCTATAATACAAAGCTGGTTCAGGAGTAAACCAGGTTAAAGTGATACTGTCCCATTTTTGGAAATTAGCTTATTTTACACCTCCTCTTGAGTTAAATAATACGGTCTTACCGTTCTCCTGTACTTTCAACCGTTCTCTGGGTATGGCAGTGCAAATTTTACCTCCGCGCTAGCAGTTAATATTGAGTCCTATGAGACCAGCTGGCGGCTAACTGGTCTCATAGGACTCAATGTTAACTGTTAGCTTGGAGGTAAAATTTGCACTGCCATACCCAGAGAACGGTTGAAAGTTTAGGAGAACGGTAAAACCCTGTTATTTAACTCAAGGGGAGGTGTGAAATAAGCTTATTTCCAAAAATGGGACAGTATCACTCTTTAGTTAAGAGGTAAATCATTCTCTTCTATTATAACCTGGTTTACTCCTGAACCAGCTTTGTAGTATAGGCCCCATGACTTTGAACATGACTGACTGTCTCAGACAGGTGCTGTGATAAGGTGCATTAGGACTCCGTAGACTTTTAGTTTTAGTTTTCGAGTGGAGTCCAGTAGAGATTCTTTTCTGACATCTGTCCATGTGTACAAAAGTTATTTATTATCAGGGACGGATTAAGAGATGCAGAGCCCCTGGGCCAGAATTATCTAATTTAATTTAATATAGTTTATAGGGCCGTCAAACATTTTTTTTTTGTTCCTGATTAATCTCGGAATTTACATAGTTTGTAGCGATAAAACATGACTTCTTTTCCCATATATATATTTTTATTATATTGCATTGCAAGACGTGTATATATATACACTCGCCTCTAAAAGAGTTGTCGCCTATCCATCTGTTTGGAATAACAGCTAATAACCTGACTTTCAATTAATCACTTGGCTTCAGAAGTCACTCATATGAAAGCTACAACCCTCCCGAATGAAAATGTATGTACAAAAATAAATGTCATTTTCCAAAGAAAGATTGACCCTTTATTGAACACAGACAGGGCAGATTTTCACAAGACAAAAGTTTTGTCGCCTATCGAACATAATGTGAAAATGAGCAGATAAGTCACTTCAAAACACTTCAAATACGCAGATTGGGTGTCATACTTAATCACTGAATCACTCTCACCTCTCCAGAAAAACTTTTGTCTTGTCAAAATCTGCCCTGTCTGTGTTCATTAAAGGGTCAATCTTTCTTTGGTGCATGAAATTTATTTTTTACATACATTGTCATTCGAGAGGGTTGTAGCTTTCATATGAGTGACTTCTGAAGCCAAGTGATTAATTGAAAGTCAGGTTATTAGCTGTTATTCCAAACAGATGGGTAGGCGACAACTCTTTTGGAGGCGAGTGTATATGCTGGATGCCGCCTAGCATAATGAACAAGGCAAGAATACAATTTATTTCACGTTGTTATGTGCTTCAGAGGCAGAGATATTTACGTTTCCATTGGTTGACAGCACCTTTTTCCAAAAAATGGCTTTTTTCCAGGTGTTTTCCGAATAAATGGGTTAAATACCAGATGAGCTCAAACAAATAGCTGTTAGATCATTTATGACTTCACATTTACTGATTTCAAACACTTGACATTAACATTTACTTACAGTTCAATTTCAGTTCTTAGTTCAGTTTTTATGCACTTGACCTTAGCGTAGGCCTAGGCTAGGTGTAAATGGAACATATGCTAAGCCTAGTGTAGGTGTAACTGGGACATATGGTATGCTAGGCCCAGCTTGCTTATAAATGGGGCACACACCCTTTTGGCTCCAGCACTGATGCCCTCTGAGCTTGATCTTTGTTGTTTTGTTCTTTACGTAGGTTGATTTCTGATTTCTGTAGGATATTACCACAGCAGTGATTCCTGCAGAATTTTCGTTTGTCAAGGTGGTGGGGCGTTAGTCGGCATCAGAGACAAGACAACATCAATAGTGGACATGGTGTGCTGTGCAGTTTCATTTGAAATATGATCTGAAAACTCTTAAAAATATATTTTTATTGATTATGCAACTTTAGAAATTACATTCACAACATGAAATGTCAATCTTTTCAGGGGACCTAGTCAAGAGGTGCTTCTTGTCAAGGTGGCCGCCTTAACAATAAAGTGTTGGGGGAAACCCTGCCCAGGGAGCTGGTCATTCAAGTGTAAAAAAGATCCTGCACACTGTCCATTCCACCCGCAAACTTAAATACAATGCTTCGCTCATCCACTCATCCGACCTTCTTCATCCGAACTTCCTCATCAAACTTTCTTTTTACCTGAAAAACCTTGACTGAAACGTTGTATTAAAGCTTGCTGGTGGAATTCTCATGAGAGAAAGAGATCATGTCCAACACATGCGATGTGCAAATTTGGGGACACCCCACCCCCCCCCCACCCCCACCCCCACGGGAACTCAGAAAGTACTTGCATTGCTCTTGACCTGACTAGTTGCAATGCAGAAGGTGTTGCGTCACTAGGAGGGTGCGGCCTGGCTAGGACATTTGGCTTCCTGTTACAGCTGGGCTGTGTCATTATCTTTAGATAGACATACAGTCAGTCACATGGCTTGCGTTGTCTCTGGTCCTCTGACCTGGCTAAATCAGATATAGGCCTGTACGCTATCAAGGCACATCGCTGTACCCACAGATCTGTATAGGTCTTCCTGTACAGGTCTGTGGCTGTTCCATCCCACCTCTGGGGGGCACTAGAATTGCGTTATCGCTGTGTCAAAAATAAAAAAATAAAACCCATACCAGGATCACACATAGAGGACAGACACAGTCACAAAAAACCTGGAAAGGTCTGCTCTGCCCCCCACTATGAGTTAATAATGTTGAAGACACTTTAATACTGAAGTGAAGGAAGGATTATGAGAGTGAGTGTAGGCCTACACTTCATAAATCATTGCACACTTATCCATAGTCATGATTGCACTGCCCACCCCCCCCCCCTCTCTCTCTCTCACACACACACACACACACACACACACACACACACACACACACACACACACACACACACACACACACACACACACACACACACACACACACACACACACACACACACACACTATTCTTCTTGTAGGCCTAATCATTGTTTGGAATGCATGTCCTTTAAGGTTAGGCCTGTATATCTATTGACCCAATTATTCGCAATGATATCAATAATAAAGGCAGGCACATTCTCAGACCAGATAAACAATATTTATGTTGAACATAAAACCATTATGTTCCTCATGGGAGGGTTTTATTTCAGTGCTGCTCTTAACTAATTAAAATAGTCAAATATACACCTCAAGCAGCACAACAATGTTGGATTGTAAATTACTAGAATGTGCCACGCAGGTAATAACGTAAACCTGTTTAGCATTACATTCTAATGCAGAGTATAAAATGATCCATGCCATAAATAAAAATAGCAGGATTCTGTTCTGAAACCTATAGATAATCATTTCTCAGAGCCAGAATATGAGCCTTAGACAGTGAATCTTATCACTGGATAGCCTATATTGTGTTATAATCTTCATAAAAGAGGAAAATATTGGGCAGCAACAGAAAACAACTATTGGTCTATTTCACTGGGCAGCTTGCTGACTGGTAGCTTCTCTGTCGAAACAGCGCTGCAAAGAAACCCTGCCCCTTTCCATCACAGTCAAGGCTAGTAGCTCAGAGTGCGGACGGCTCCCGTGGTATCATACTGCCGTTTGTCTTGACACCTCAAGGTATTGCTCAGAAACATCAATATTTTCAGCTAGTTTTAGCTTTTGACATCAGTTATAACGCGCGTCCAACAAGTAGGCTGTACTTTTCCGTTCAGATTTCCACGAGCCTTTTGGCGACCGACCACAATAAGAACTTGTCACGCTGTAACTTCACACGTGCGCTTTCCGAAGTCTTCTTGTCACATGAATGTGGATACTATTTAATTTTTCTGCGAGGTTGTGACAATATATCTATTCCTTTGGTGTCAGGGAGCCTGGCTTTGTTGGGATAAGTCCACATAACGGTCCCTGTTATCCAGGGAGTAGGTGTGGCAGAGGTGTGGAACAAGACCTTACGGCTGCCGCTTGTCCAAAGCTGAAAACATTGGGAAAGTTTCGCCATGTAAGGGTAAGAAAGACATAATTTCCCACTTCAATCATGTCGTAATTACATGAATAATGTGTCTGTGGGGAACGTCTGTCACATATTTCAATGCCTAAATAAGTTAAATGTAGCCCCTTTAGCTGATGAATAGTGGTGTAGGCTACGCGTATTCCTAACGAGGTTGTCGAATTATCAATTGTTGTCTCATCTTCCTCAGTTAATGCCACATTGTTTCTTTTCAGCTCATTTTTAACTGGTGTTTGTGAAAGTTGGTACAATGCCACAAGAGTGAAGATTTTCTCAATGAATAGCCTACAACTGCGCAAACACATCAACAGTTGTGTTATGTTGTTTTGCATCTTAGAAGACAAATGAAGCCTTTTAATGCAAACTAAAGCTTAAGGATGATCGCGCGTAATATCGTACAGGAAGAAGCAAACGTTTTAGGCAATGTAAACGAGTACGCTTCTGTAGTTCCCTCAATGAGATAGGGAAATGATGGTGTGATGATTGAACTTTGATTCATGTGGTTCCTCGGCTGGAGCAGTTGCCCTGATAATGTGTGGTAGCCCACTGGACAAACAAACCGCTCCCGTCCCCCCTAAAGCGCCCTTGTTTGGACTCAAAAGACGTCCCCGCAGTGTATGTCAGTATTTTTGCAGGCTCATATGGTATGTATCCAGCTGCCTACTGTCTGGGGGGTCCTTTGTCCAGCTCCTCTGTTGGTCTTCCGCAAAGGGTGCCTGGCCTGCGATTCTTCCCTTCACACACTCGCACGCGCGCGCGCACAGACAGACAGACAGACAGACAGACAGACAGACAGACACACACACACACACACACACACACACACACACACACACACACACACACACACACACACACACACACACACACCTTACTCTGTTTGTTTGGACCCTTTTCTTGGTATGAACACACATTTGATTTCCTCAGCAAAACTTAAGACTCATCAATGAGCAGTAGGCCTATATGTATTATTGTTTTAATAGTGTGTGTTTTGGTTAAGCCTTTGTCTGTAGGCCACAGTTCATGGGTTTTCTGCAGTGCCTTAGTTGCATTCATATCTGTGTGATGGCCTGTGATTCACCGCTACAGGTTAGTTCTTGTTCCTGTTGGGTGGTGATGTTTCTTTAGGGCGCGTAGCCAGACTACTCATGTCAGGGCGGACGTGTATTCACCAAATAAATTATGGACGTGACTGGCCATTGGGTTAATTACATGACTAAGACAGAAGACATGTTTTTCTTCCAACTTGTGGATTTATTAGCTGTTCCTATGTTGAAATACAGACTTATTAGCTGGACTTAGTGTCAATGAGTCGGCCCAGTCAGATTACTTTTGTATTTTTTTCTTTTGAAAAGAATAAAGCATCTGGTCTAAGGTTGATTGTTTGAGTATGAGACACTTGTTTGTAAAAAGTGTTGCTTTTTTGTTTTTGAAATACAGACTTTTTACTTTGACTTATAGTGACAGAGTAGAGCGTGGCCTGCGGAGGAATTCTTTAGAATCTCTTTGAATGTTTCACTGCAGCGCGTCTTTGGAAAAGAATAAAGCACCTGCTTTGGTGTGTGCGCTGGAATATGTAATGTGCGATTCCCAATTCCCTTTTAAGTGATGAGCCTTCAAACAAATGCAAAAAGACACCCCTACTGGGAAAGGCAGTTACACAGTCTCTTTGTGCTTTGCTATAAAGGCGGCTACCATGTGGATTGAAGATTACCTGTTTGCCATACCTCTTCACCTATTTCATGGATTATAAGATTGTTGGTACCAAAACCAATGACCATGTCCTAACCTGTTACTTACCGTAAGACTCTTGGTAATGTTGCAATGGTGTGATGATTAAGTTTTTCAGCCAACATTGAGTCGGATACCATTTTCACCAAATAGCTACGATTTAATCTGTCTTTGTGGAGTCAAGTATTGACATTCATATTCAAATAGTATGGACATTGGCATTGGCTGTGTATAATAACAGAGAAAGGGGGAAAGTCTCCCGTAAACTATCACCTAGAATGTTGTTTTGGGCAATCTCAAGTTCGCGTCTGCTTGTGTTTTCTGAATATGTATTTCATAAGCACAGAATGATGATTGTAGACAGTTATGGTTGTTTTATTCAACGTTTATCTGGGTTTTCAGGCCCTGGTGGTGTAGCACTGTGTTGTGTAGAGAACCACAGCTTATCTAACATCAGAGTTCAGACCGGTGAAGAGGTGACAGGCCTCCCCTGTCCAGCTGATTTAGAACCGCATCTTAGCATCCTTTTAGGTAATGATCTAATCAAGCATTTACTTAATGAGACAGAGACAGATGAGGGGGTGGAGAGAAAGAGAGAGGGAGAGAGAGAGAGAGAGAGAGAGAGAGAGAGAGAGAGAGAGAGAGAGAGAGAGAGAGAGAGAGAGAGAGAGAGAGAGAGAGACCCATGTACCTCCTTCCCTCTGATCTGTTGCATCTGCATATAGAGAAATGCGTAAATGCTGGCAATCGTTTGTGTGTGTGTGTGTGTGTGTGTGTGTGTGTGTGTGTGTGTGTGTGTGTGTGTGTGTGTGTGTGTGTGTGTGTGTGTGTGTGTGTGTGTGTGTGTGTGTGTGTGTGTGTGTGTGTGTGTGTGTGTGTCCTTCAGCTCACACAAGCCTTCAGGTTTCCAGAAACCTCTATACTGTAAACATATTGGGGATGACGGACAGGGGAGGGTTGGAACTGGGTCGTGTTGACGACCGCAAGTGCGGCCCACAGAAGAGGAGGAGGGTGATGAAGCATTACTGTAAACACACATGTAGAACACACCAATAAAATACAAGTCAAGTACAGTAGGCTTTATTGCCATTTCAACTGTGCACAACACAAGCTAGTATAGGGAGACAAAAAGAGAAGCATTGATGATACACTTAGCTGGTCAAATTAAAACAAGATAAAACATACAGAATAGTGAAACTGAAACACACAGACAGACGCAGGTGCGTGCACACACACACACACACACACACATACACACGCACGCGCACACACACGCACACATGCAATCACGCACGCAATCACGCATGTACAAACTCACACGCACACACGCACACATACAATCACGCACACACACACACACACACACACACACACACACACACACACACACACACACACACACACACACACACACACACACACACACACACACACACACACACACACACACACAAACACACACACACACACACCACAGTGCACTGACAGGCAGCAGGGCATCTATCCAACAACTCATTCTGCCTCATCACCATCTTTTCTTTTTTTTTTACTTAACATAAAGAGCACATTTTTCATTTTAAACAGGTTCCATATTTTTGGCATGAGTCACCACCAGTAGCAGCTGTTCTGCATGCTGGGTCCTCGTGTCACATGTGTGAGGGGCTGAGTGGCGTAGTAGGTGGGGTGTGGTGGCGTAGTAGGTGGGGTGTGGTGGGTCCTGGTGTCACATGTGTGGTGGGCTGAGTAGCCTAGTAGTAGGTGGGGTGTGGTGGCGTAGTAGGTGGGGTGTGGTGGGTCCTGGTGTCACATGTGTGGTGGGCTGAGTAGCCTAGTAGTAGGGGGGGTGTGAGGGGCTGGTTGGCGTAGGTGGTGGGTCAGGTGGGGTGTGGTGGTGGTGGTGGTGACGCTCCCCCGAGTCCAGGCGCTGTGGCAGCAGGTCGTTAAACATGACACCATTAAGGCCTATCAGTGGTGAAAACGAGACGTGCCGGCCTGACACAGGGCATTTGGGTGGTCGGTGATGGTCCGGCTGGTGGGTCAGGCTGTCTGTCTCGTCGATACGACGACCAGTGAGATATCTCACTGTACATCTTAAGTGATAATAAAATGACTTTTTTGTCCTGTGAAGATAAGAGTGGGGTGACTCCATGCTGGGCATTTGGGTGGTCTCTTCAATGGTTATTATTTGCAACTTGCCATTTCATTGTTTTTTTTTTTTTTACAAAATACTGTTGAAATGTACATTTTCGGGGAATTGCTTTCGGGAAAAAGTTAGAAATTTACCCGACCAAACTAGCAAAATATGGACAAGCTCCTTCTAGAGCAGGGGTGTCAAACATACGGCCCGGGGGCCGCATCCGGCCCGCCAGAGGGTTCGACCCGGCCCGGATGTTAAGTTTTTTTTTTGCTTTTACAAAGAAATAACCGAAATGCGCAATTACGCCACTGGGGACAAAATCGAGACCTGCATGACATTAACCCAATGGTCCTCTCTCTCTCTTACACTGTATTTGTAGTAAAGTGCACATCAGACTTCTAGTATAAATGGTGAATATGTACTGTGACAGGCATTTGGTAAAGCTCATATATAGACCTCATATATAGATGTCAAATGTTAATACTTCTTATTCATATCGTATTAGTATTGGTTTTAATTAAATAATAAATATAACTGTATTTGTATTGGTTCGTATTGAGCTGAAACGGGAAACGGGATATTAAAATGCGTTAAAATGCAGGAAATTACATCTAAGAAATACAAAATTTTCTGGGGGAAGACCCCCAGACCCCCCGCCAAAATGAACTGTCCCCTATTTTATTCATTGACAGTTGCCAATGAATGAATGAAATCAATGAAATTTTGCACAGGATTATCAGTATTGCATTGTTTTCTACATATTCGACACACTTTTAAAACATGCTGAAAAGATAACGCGATAGTATTGAAAACTAATCCTCTGCTTTATGTTTTTTTTTTTTTGCGATAATGTTACTAATGCGGCCCGCTTGAGGTCCTCATGGGTTGTATGCGGCACCTGGACCAAAATGAGTTTGACACCCCTGTTCTAGAGGGTTGTGGATTGTGGAAAACATGGCCAACTGTGAGCTCCTCATAGATCCCACCGGGCCCACCCTGGCCGAGTCCTGACTTCATTAGGCACACTCACACACACACACACACACACGCACACGCACACGCACACGCACACGCACACGCACACACACACACACACACACACACACACACACACACACACACACACACAAACACACACACGAGATCACAGCTGGACTGGGAATCTGACATATGAAGACAAAGTTCAGTAACTTCACCAACAATGAAACTGAGAAAAATGCCTTCAAAAGCCTTGGTATTAGGTTGGATATTGTAGTCACTGCAAATTTGACTCTAACACAGGACCCGTTTGGGCCATACAGATTTGTCACAAGATAAGGGAGGTTTTGTGAAATTTTGACAAAATATGTAGTTACTGCAGGAGGACTCTGATGGAGAAGCATGTCGAAACGTTAGTCTCACTGCACTAAAAATAAATTACAGAAAATAGACATCCGTGTGGCACCAGATTTCTTTCCCTTTTTTGCTTATGTTTTAGTCCTGCTCTGGTTGCACCGGATTGTTAATTTAGAAGCGCGGAGTGCGTATCTCCTTTGTTTTATGTAGTTACTGCACTTTGCATTTGTTGGGCGGTGTAACTGACCTCATTAGGCACGGTCAGTCACACACAGATGTGAGGGTCTGCTACACATACACACATACACACATCCATTATCCAGACGATGGTGGGGGCCCCTGGCCTGCTCCCCGGCCCTGTGTTAATGTTCACTGCCCCCACCGGGCCGTCCTGCAGCCCGTAAACCCAAGAGACGAGTTTCCTTCCGCCTTGGTGTTGAAACTTCTAACTAACCACCACCTGCTAGCCAGCTCAACTGCTGTGTAGCCATGCTGTTGGTGTAAAATCCACCAACAAATAATCCGCTAGCCAAAATGAAGGCAGGGTAGCCTTCCCTTTGTTGTATAACCTCTAAACCTACTGCTAGCCAGCTCAGCAGCTGGATGTGCCTGTCTTTTGGTGTACAAACCTTTGAGAATCCTCGCCCTACGTCTCCTTAGTAGGAGTAGGGGGCAGCCTTCCCCATGGCATACGAACTCCTAATGAACCTCCTACTAGCCAGAACAACTGCTGAGTAGCCTTTCCTTTGGTTTAGGAAACCTTTCAGAAACATCACCCTTGTTAGCCCAAGACTAGGATTCCCCTTGGTGCAAAAAACCTCTAACAAATCCCCCTCTAGCCAAAATGATCGCATGGTAGCCTGCACTTTAGTGTGAAAAACCTTTGAGATACCTCGCCCTCGGTAGCCCCGAGAGCCAGCCAGGCAGGCAGCCTTTTCCCAGGTGGGAAACCTTCTGACAAGCCTCCCGCTAGCCAAATTGATCGCAGGGCAGGGCAGCCTGCCCTTTGGTGTCAAAATAAAATCCCTGAACCCAGGAGCAGAGCAGCCTTTCTGCCGGCGGTGTGAAAACCCACCTGACAAGCCTACTGCTAGCTACCCAAATTGATCTAACGCTAGCTAGCCTTTCCTTTGGTGTAAAAAAACCCTTCTGATGAGCCTCCCACGTGTTATAGCCCCAAGAGCAGGGCGGCCTTGCCCCCTCAGCGTGTAAAAAGCGCCCTCACGACGGCGGCAAGCCTCCTGTGGGTGCTTCAGATGGTCCTCTGGGCCCTCTCCATAAATAACTCCTTTTCATTAGCGTCAGACTCAAGTGTTTTCCTTACCCAGAATACACCCTGGTCCTTACTCTCACTCACACCCCCCAGCCCCGGTGCCGCGCGCTCCACTGCCTCGTAGGCTGGTTAGCGCAGATGGGGGTGTGGTGTGGAGGTGTGGTGGTGTATGGAGGTGTGGTGGTGTGCTGCCGGTGGTGCGGTGTGGGGGTGTGGGGGTGTGGTGGTGGGGGGGAGGGGGTGGTGGTGTGGTGGTGTGCTGCCGGTGGTGCGGTGTGGGGGTGTGGTGGTGTGACGTGGAGTTTGAGGGCTCGGGGGTGGGTGACTGGCTGGTAGAAGTGAACAGTCAGGTGTGTGTGTGTGTGTGTGTGTGTGTGTGTGTGTGTGTGTGTGTGTGTGTGTGTGTGTGTGTGTGTGTGTGTGTGTGTGTGTGTGTGTGTGTGTGTTTGTGTGTAATGTGTGCGTAAGGAGGTGAGGCCTCGGGGGCAGGGTGACTTGTTACCAGGGTAACTTGTTGGGTTTTTCCTCTCGTGTTGACGTGCTCAGGTGAGCCACAGTAATGGAGGTTGTTTGTGAAGGACAGTAGAGAGTTATGACTGACTCTGTGTAATTAGTCACGCTCACACCCAAAACTGAAGAATTGGTGATACACTTAGCTGTTAAAAGCAGATAAAGCAAACAGTAAAGTGAAACTGAAACACACACACACACACACACACACACACACACACACACGCACATGTAAGCACATTGTACGTACACACACACACACACACACACACACACACACACACACACACACACACACACACACACACACACACACACACACACACACACACACACACACACAGCCTTCCCTGGTATTCATGGTGTTATATCACACACCAAGTGCAGACAGTTGTTTGGCTAAAAATACACGAGCAAACACGACATGAATGCCCACAAATGCAAGTGGAACCTGCTGCTGTGTTACAACTGCCATAATTCAGGAGCTTTTGTCACCAGTGGGGAAGTGGAGTGGAGGGAAGGCCAACTGCCAAGGCCAATTGGGGCCTGCAAAAAAAAAATGTTGAAGTACTTTGTTCTCCTGTGTCTGAATAATCCATTTGTAATCGCACAATTGACTAGTGGTATATCATTTCATAACATACTATATGTATATCTTTTGGTGTCTTTAAAGGTACACTGTGCATGAAATGGTGAAAAAAGGTACTACAACTATGCTGATCATTGAAACTGTGTCGCTTATTGCCAACTTTGACCTTTTCATGAAAGTTTACTTAATAATAAACTAACATTTTGTATTATGGCCCAAGTACTGTCAATTTTGCAGCTAAAAATGGCTATTTCTGGAAATTCGAAAATGGCGGACCATGGAGAAGATCATGTTTTTTTTCATGTATGAAAAGTGAAATTGTTCCAGTCATAATGAATACTTAGAATTTGATGGTGGTGGTAAATATTCATGAAACAGGTAACATTAGTGAATGGGTAGCATGAATTCTGGAAATAAACAACTAAAAATCTCATACAGTGTCCCTTTAATAGACATCTGGTATTGTAAAATAAACACAGTAACCTGCTCCATCCTCATTTCATCCTCTCTACAGTATATTTTGACCTTAATTATTGATCAAAGTAGATGGGTTTCTTTTATAATCGTTGTTTACTACAGCTAGGCTTGTTCTTTAATCAATATTTTATTACTGTACTGTACTGCAACACCACTGTTGCATCATTTTAAAAAGTGAGCCCTTGCATGCTAAAATGCAATGATGGCATCATTCTCTTTTATGCTTACTTTTGTTAACTGTTCTTTAGCTTCACCCTCACATATGTGACTAGCCACTAGAGAACAGGCAACAAATAGGTCAGAGGCCTTATTGATGTAATCATAGGTAGTGAAAGTGTAGATTCTAAGAGTTACAATGACACCATTGTCATCTGGTGATATCTAATGAATCTGTGGCCTTTTGAATGTGAAATCAGAAAATTCAGCTCTGAATTCCTCTTGCCCATAAAAAGATTTTATAGACAAAATGTATTCTTTTAGACAAAATAATAAGCTTACTGTTCTCTGAAGCACTGGGCAGTTCTTCAAGACCTCAACTTGCACATTCTGCAAAAAGGGGGACAAAAAAATCTTTATTTGTGATTTTCTCAGTTTTGCCCAGGCCTACTTGTGACCTAATTTCTTGTGGCTAGCCACATATATACGTATACCCAGCCAGCCAGTTCAAAGCGCTGCCTGTCTGTCTTTGGCATCACGGCTTCTGGAGGTCTTTTGATGGGCCCAGCTCCTTGGCACTGGCCTGCTGTTGCCCTGTGAGACGAGAGCTGCGGGCCGTTCTCAAAGTTGATTGATCAATTAAAAGCTGTCAAGTATCTAAGCCGAGTCTAAATCGCATTAAGCAGTCGGGGATTAGCAATGCGGAGTCAGCTGAGCTTCTCTCTCACCGCACAACGCAGCCTCCATCGCAATCTACGCACACAAATACGCACGCACGCATACACACACAAACACACACACACACACACGCATGCTTCTCACCGCACGCAGAATCCAATCTTACACACAAACGCACATGCTCTCTGTCTCTGTCTGTCTCTGTCTGTCTGTCTGTCTGTCTCTCTCTCTCTCTCTCTCTCTCTCTCTCTCTCTCTCTCTCTCTCTCTCTCTCTCTCTCTCTCTCTCTCTCTCTCTCTCTCTTACTTCTCTCCCTCACACAAACATAGAGGCAGGCACTCTCACGGACACATACATTCAACCCCCCAAAACACACACACACACACACACACACACACACACACACACACACACACACACACACACACACACACACACACACACACACACACACACACACACACACACACAGAGATCTCTGCCTCCTCAGTGCGGTGCAGGAGGGCTGATGGCTGATGTCAGGAGAGAGTTGGCAGAGGAGTCCGGCCGGACTGATCAAGCGTGCAATCCCCCCTTTCTCTCTCGCTGCAATCCCCCTCTTTCTCTCTCTCTGCAATCCCCCCTTTCTCTCTCGCTGCAATCCCCCTTTCTCTCTCTCTGCAATCCCCCTTCTCTCTCTCTCTCTCTCTCTCTCTCTCTCTCTCTCTCTCTCTCTCTCTCTCTCTCTCTCTCTCTCTCTCTGCAATCCCCCCTTCTCTCTCTCTCTCTCTCTCTCTGCAATCCCCCTTCTCTCTCTCTCTCTCTCTCTGCAATCACCCCTTCTCTCTCTCTCTCTGCAATACCCCCTTTCTCTCTCTCTCTCTCTCTCTCTCTCTCTCTCTCTCTCTGCAACCCCCCCTTTCTCTCTCTCTGCAATCCCCCTTTTCTCTCTCTCTCTCTCTCTCTCTCTCTGTAATCACCCTTTTCTCTGTCTCTCTCTCTCTCTCTCTCTCTCTCTCTCTCTCTCTGTCATCACCCCTTTCTCTGTCTCTGTCTCTCTCTCTCTGTCTCTCTCTCTCTCTCTCTCTCTCTCTCTGTCTCTCCAATACCCCCTTCTCTCTCTCTACAATGGGCCTAGAGCCGTAGGAGGATGCCCTGTAGACTGAGTAGGCCCCTTAACAAGGCAAGGGGACTGCCCTATTGATTTTTGCTTTCGGAGCAGAAGAAAGTGAAAATTAGGTCAGTTAAGATCATCTAAATTCAGAAGATCTCCCTGATTATGCTGATAGACAAGTGTAGTGGGTGTGTAATGGATGATGCAATCAACATGTATTAAGTGAGAGTTTATTCTTGTCATTTGCTTTTTGAATGGAATGGTATAGTATTAGTGTTGTTAAGGATGCGAGCAACCTCACTGCACACGGGTATGCTTTCATTTAAAACGTTCTCAGACTGAAATACTTGCGTCCTGTTTAGGTTTCATAAGCTTACATATTTACTTGGTCCAAAAACAATGAACAGTTCCTCCAAGCTGGAAGGAGTTACTGTTAGATTATCTAAATGCTGTGTTAGTTTTGCTCTGAGAGTAATGGCCGCATCATTTGTATTTGATAAACAAGCAGGTTTGTCTGACTCACTTGCTGGCACCTG
>NC_085866.1:3686108-3721108 GCF_034702125.1 Engraulis encrasicolus
CTCCCCTCCTTCTCCCTCCCTCCCTGCTCCCTGCTCCTACTCCCCTCCCTCTCTCCCCTCCCTGCTCCTGCTCCCATCCCTCTCTCCCCTTCTTCTCCTTCTCCCCCTCCCTCTCTCCCCACTCTCTCCCTTCCCTCTTTCCCTCTCCCTGCTCCTGCTCCCTTCCCTCTCTCCCCTTCCCTCTTTCTCCCTTCCCTCTCCCCCCCTCTCCAATCCCTCTCCCCTCCCTCTCTCCTCCCTCTCCCCTCCCTCTGTCACAGCCAGCGGAACTCCTTCCTCTCCTCCGCCCGTGTCGCTGTCCAGATCTCCTTTATTCCTCTGATGGTGTAGTGGGGGAAACAAACAGACAGCTGTCTCATTTTCCACCACCTGCAAGCCCCCCTCCCTTCTCTTCCCTTCCCTCAGCATCCCTTTCACAAAGCCACCCACTCACATACACAGACACGCACACACACACACACACACAGGCACACGCGCAGAGCTGACACACACACACACACACTCAAGTTGCAGATGCACACCCTTCAACGTCAACTTCAGAGGTTCTGCCATCGGAGGCAGATTTAACTCCTTGGCTTTTCAACTTGGCACGCATCGATCAGGAACGATTTCCTGTCAGCGCAAAAAAACGGACTAGACCAGAGATTGATCACTTGCCATTGTGCGTTGGTCTGCCCCTCTGTGTTTGTGTGTCTGTGTGTCTCCGTGTGGGTGACTGCACGTGTGTGAAAGTGAGAGTGTGCCTGCCCCTGCTCACGTACATGTGTTTAAGGGCACTGTTGAAAAGACAACGTGTGTCTATAGCCTACAAAGCAAGTGACAACTCCGTACCTCCTTCTGTCAAAGCCACAACTCCGTACCTCCTTCTCTCAAAGCCACAGCTCTGGATTTTTGCTTTTTCTCATTTGCAATCTGCCCGTGAAAACAATAAATGCCTCACAGAGAGAGAGGTCCTATTGTCTTTCAAATGAAGCTGTCCATCTCCTAAGTCGCGAACAGAAGGCTGTGAAAGCTGCCTCCTGCTTTGGCTAAAAACCCTCATTTGTGGCTGAGATCCCTTTGTCAGCAACCACTGCACCAGGCTTGTCCTTAACCAGCGCTTGCTTCCGATTCATTCGCAGGTTATTACAAGATTTCACTCGATTTGCATTCTCAAGTCCCCCATTAAGTGCAATAGAATTCAGCGGCACCACTCAGACGGTCTTGAGAAAAGCACTCGAGACTTGTTCTAGCTTTCCAAACTTTTTAGGCCATTGAAATCTTTGAACATGCCTTTGTGTATACATTTGGGTTTGCCCCAGTTTACTGGATCGGAATATAGTTAAGCAGCAGCGTTGGTTACATAAAAGGGCTTCTCTGTTTCTCTTGAGTAAGTGAGCACCCTTCCTGTAGTTAGTGGTGATGCCAAATAGCACATATAGCGTTTGGAAACTGATGGATGGAGAGCAAATGAGATGTGTGAGAGGGTGATGTGGCACTCAGCGAGCACTCTGCGCAGACTTACAAAGTCATTACTTCTGCTCGACTCTTCTGGCAGATGATGACACAAAAGCAAGCAGAAGAGTGAAAAAAAAGATGAAAGCTATTTGGCACCGTAGATAAAGTGGTCAGAGCCGGACAATTGTGCCAGCCTGCCTCGTAATGGAGCCAGGCCGTGTGTGAGGGTGTTTTTTTTCTTCTTTTTTCTTTTTGCACTGGCCACTGTGGTTTCCCAAGGGAGAGTGAGCGCTCTGAAAAACCACACGTTTCTCATCTCTTCACAGAGCAGACTTGGACAGGATTGGGATTGTGATTGTGCCAGGTCCAGAATGGTTCCTCTTTGTCCAAAAATATCCTTTTTGCAAACCCATGCTACTTGTGTGACTAAGTTCTCAAGGATATTTCTGTTTTACTGTAAGCGGAACAGAAGCTGGGGCATGGAAGATTTGATACTGAGAATGACTTTTAAGTTATAGAAGTGGTACTTTGCAAAATTAACAGTAGCATGAATGGCATAAAAGTGGTGGAGAAGAATAAGATAATGACGGCATTCAGCAGTAAATACTTTGACACTGAAGCTCAAATTATGCACAATACATTTTGTAATGTTACTGTATTTTCAACACTTACAGAGTCAAAATGAACATATTCGTCCAGGGCCCCAAAATGACTTGATCCACCCGCCTCACCCAGCTCCCCCACCTCACCCACTGTATTTTATAACACTTACAGAGTCAAAATGAACACTGTTGGTGCTACTCTTTGTGTGTTGAATGAACAGTGTACAATTCATTTTGATGTGTTATTATCTGCGGTATGTTGCACTGTCCTGCTAGCTGGCTGCCAACCACGTGACGGTCGTGAGCTGTGGGGAAAGGGCCAGACACTCAGACCTCAGTGTAACTTCTCACCTTTTGTGCTGTCTCAAGTCGGGTGGTGGTGTTAGTATTCCATCTATTTTGACGGCTTGCAGGAGAAAAAAAAAGCTGGGGTGGGAGATGTGCTCATGGATCTCATGGCCTTGGAGTGTATTTGCAGTATGTGCTCCCTTTTCAAAGTACTGACAATTAGGCCTACCTAGAGGCTGTTTACATTTCACATCCCAAACTTCTTTAATCATATTCTTTAGAAAGCAGTGATGTGACAGACACATGAATATTCTAGTACGGGTACTAGTAATTGCTCCTTTCAGTTGATGTAGTGGAACTAGTCTTATAGTGTGTGTAGTGTGTACTACTGTAATGTCTGTAGAAGACAATTAATTTGGGGGGAGACGGTGTCATCCACATTCATTTCTGATGAATGGTGAATAATTAATTGATTGTCGCTAATTAGCACCGCTGTATAATGTGGCACAACGACTTCTCTTATGGGCTTTCAATTAATTATTTAATTATCTTTTTAATTAATCATTGAAGATTGTCTGACTGAGCTCTGTGCTGCGTTCAAAGGAACAGGCTTAGATCGAGACACAGTGCATCATGCACACTTGTACCCCAACCCTTACATACATACATACATACAAACACACCTCTCTTAACCTCCAGTCAGACTCCTAATATATAGCTACTTCTGGGCCCGCCTGCCTGGTGTTTGTCCATTGAGCTGCGCGAGAAAAGCCGCTCTGTGTGCGAGAGCGCAGGCCTCACAAGAGATCCTCTATGAGACTGCCAGAGGTGATGTGAGTTCAGTTAACTGCCTATCTTGGCTTCAGGAAGCCGCGGCCCGCAGGCCCACCCCCCCGCCCTCTTCACCCTCCCGCCCCCTTCACCCTCTTCACCCACACCAGCCTCACCCACCTCACCCACCTCACCCACCTCACCCACCTCACCCACCTCACCCACCTCACCCAGCCCCCTCACCTCACCCTCTTCACCCACACCAGCCTCACCCACCTCACCCACGCCTCATCAGAGACAGTCTTTCCATTAGGCAAACCTAGGCAATTGCCTTGGGCCCTGGCCAAATCTGTCCTCCATAGGGGCCCCAACTGTCACACCAGTCGCGGTAAACACAAAAAAGTAGGCTTTGTCACTTATGCAAAGTAAGTGTATGACTGAAAGCACTTAAATAGCACCAAAACACAGAATGTTATGTCTATATAATGCCTTTTTAAGGCCCCATGTTGATATTTCGCCTAGGGCCCCAAAATGGCTTGATCCACCCCTGCGCCTCCCCCACCTCCCCCTCCTCCCCCACCACCCCCGCGCCTCCCCCACCTCACCCAGCCCTCACCCACCTCACCCAGCCTCATCTGAGTGGCTTTCAAGGAAAACGGTTGGCGTTGGTAAACAGGCGGCTGAGGCAGATGAATCATTTACTAGCACGTTTGAGTTTTGAGAAATACGTACAGCTGTGGAAAAGTTTTAGGTCAGAGAGGAACGGACAGCAGCACAGGCAGCACGCTGTTTTATTCAGTGACAAGGACTTGCTGGAATTAGATATAGGACGTCTTAAAATCAGAGAGAAATAGAAATCACACTCCATGTGGCAGGATGTCAGAAGCAGCATAGACAGCCTACGACGTCTAACAATTATATGTGTTTATCTTTTGGTCTTTTTGTGACTTTATTTTTTTCATAGGATAGTAGAGAGAGAGGACAAGAAACGTTCGGGATAGAGAGGTGGAGAAAGATTGGGAAATGACGATGGGCTGGAATCGAACCCGGGTACCTGGACTAGCAGTACAGTGCCTTAGCTGTTTGAGCCATGGCTAATCTTTAAAGTGTATATCGCAGGTTAACCACTACTTTGGATCAATGTGTACACACTGTATTCAATAAATGATCCACATATATAAGTCCCTCCAAAAACGATGTTAAACAACGATTTTTGTTGTTTGTTGTGGCAAATGTGGGTTTAACCGTAACCTGGCGACTACGTCAGGCGAGGCCATGGGTGAACGTTCTAATTTTATTTGCCTGGAATTTTACATAGGCTAGGCGAGGTGACGGTCACTAATGATATAACGGCCGTGGCCTGCAGGCCTATAATAGAAATCGCAACTACCGGTAATCGTGCGGCTTTTCTCATACAGGGCACTGTAACAACTTCTAAATGATTTAGTAACTTTTGGCCAACTAGTTTTAGTAGAAATGCTATTCATGCAGGGTTGCAAATTCTGCTTGGACCTATAGGCTAGACTAGGCTATGCGACATGGGCTTCTTTTTTTTTACTAATCCCTTCATATTTTTGGGCTTGCTTTTAAAGGATAGTTCCGGCGTAAAATGAAAGTTTCACCATCGCTTTCCCATGCCACATAATGTATCTAATGATGAGCCATTCCGGGCAATGCCGCGCCGTTATGGAGTTAGCTTATTTTAAGCTTTTTGGTGAAAAACGCAGCCAATGCATCACGGCGGGGCCAATTATAGGCCTATTATTTTCTGATGTTTCCCCGCTATAAACAACTTCAAAAACGCTACACACTTCATCACAAAGGTCTCGTCAATCAAACCGAGGCACAGAGACGATCATCGGACCACACAGTCTTTCACTGGCCAGTGTTTCCAGAGGTGTCTCACTGTTGCAACTCTCTGACCCGGATGCAGGCTACTCAATCAGGTGGCTAGGTAGGCTAAACATGGTCCGCGGTTCTTACACCGGCTGCGACCGTAAAATGAAAAGCTGGAACCCCGACCGTTTTCACCGACTGCCACTGTCTAAACCAGCCATATTCCGGGAATGACTAATAGCATTAGAAGTGGACGAAACTGACATATAAACCCTGAGGGATCGCCTCTACTGTGTGTGGAGGGAGCATTTCGAGGATGATGGCTACAAGAAGAGTAAGGGAGATGGAACACCAAAACGAAACCATCTAAAGAGGAATGCTGTGCCAAAAAGGCGCATGGCTATGGAGGTATGTTTGAAGAGAGAGAAACATGTGTAAATGTGTCTGGCTCATGAATCTTGACTGTCTGTGAATCTGTGAAACTGGTTGCAACACCGCGCGTCTTTGCCAGCAAGCACTCTGTTTTGGGAAGGCATAGCCTACAGGTGCAGTAAATGTAGCCCACTACAGGAGATAAATACACGGTCAAAACAAACTAGCGCGGGATGGCAAGTGAAATTGTGAAATTGTGCGACCTGAGGCATTCGATGTGGTTGATGTCAAGCATGCTAGAGTAGTTTCAGTGAAGTAAGTAGACTCTAATGACGAGGGCGCGCGAGGTCAGATGGACCATTACGCAACGGAGGAGGACTGGAGGAATTTTATAAAGTCGTACTAGAAGTGCTCTTACAGATGTAAGTACACCACCAGTGGTGTGTTATTACAAAGTTGACTCCATGTTATATTACACCGTGTTGCAATTACTTTGTAAGAGTAGTCTGCCTACCTGTACTCTCCATGCAACTCTTCAAATCTGCTGCCTGCACACACGGTAGTAGCGATCCCTCCGGGTTTTTACGTCAGTTTCGTCCACTTCTAATGCTATTAGCCATTCCCGGAATATGGCTGGTTTAGACAGTGGCAGTCGGTGAAAACGGTCGGGGTTCCAGCTTTTCATTTTACGGTCGCAGCCGGTGTAACCGCGGACCATGTTTAGCCTACCTAGCCACCTGACTGAGTAGCCTGCATCCGGGTCAGAGAGTTGCAACAGTGAGACACCTCTGAAAACACTGGCCAGTGAAAGACTGTGTGGTCCGATGACCTTCTCTGTGCCTCGGTTTGATTGACGAGACCTTTGTGATGAAGTGTGTAGCGTTGTTGAAGTTGTTTATAGCGGGGAAACATCAGAAAATAATAGGCTTATAATTGGCCCCGCCGTGATGCATTGGCTGCGTTTTTCACCAAAAAGCTTAAAATTAGCTAACTCCATAACGGCGCGGCATTGCCCGGAATGTCTCATCATTAGATACATTATGTGGCATGGGAAAGCGATGGTGAAACTTTCATTTTACGCCGGAACTATCCTTTAATCCTTTTTAATTAACTGCCAATATCGTGTCAGCTAAATGCAATAGGCTACCTAAATTACAAACAGCACAAACGGGTCTCTTGAAATGATCTGCGTAGCCTAAAATGTGGTGCTTTTCGCCCGACTGGGGAGTGACTGTCCATGGTGCTGAAATCGCGTCAAACTTTTCCTAGGTGCAAAACAGTAGGCTAAAGTATACTACCCGAGTCATGTCGCTGTTGTAAAAATCACATGGACTATTTTCAATTCAATAGAATCACATGCAACTTCAATAAAGGTCACCCACATGCGTGTCACAAATCAATAGCATAGGTAACCCACGCGGCGGCGGGACTATTTCGGTTAACCTATATTCCTTGAAAAAAAAAAAAAGTCAGTGTGTCACAAAAAAAAACCTGCACTGTCCGTTATTATAGGCCTACCACACGAAAGTATCCACAAGTCTTCAGTTTCAATAATCCACATTGTGTGGCACAAATCCAAGCCTTCCAAGTCTCTCGCGGCCAAAAGTGACCTTAGAAGCTGCTTACCTCTGATGATATAGCCTACTTATGTTCCAGGTTACTCACGGCACTGAGACGATGCAGGATAATCCATGGAAAGTCTTCAAGTAATCCAAACAGAGCGGTTCAAGCAAGACAGTAAAACAACAATAGTCGCCAGATCAAATAGGCCTATAAACATAAATACCAAAACTAACCTAGGCCTATGTAGATTTGGTATGACGTTTGATAAAAGCATCTCATTCAGATGGCCAGGGAGAGAGGCAAACAATCTTTCAACAGCGTTGGCTGGAGCCTTCGAGTAGAGCCTTTTGGTTGTATCTTTTCAGTCTCTATTTTCCTACTACGCGCGTTGGATCCACGTGTTTAGATGCGTCCCAGCATCTGAGGGTAGGCTATGTCTGTCCGTCCGTCTGAAACGCGTTCTTCAAATTGTTCCCTTCTGTGTCCACAAGGTGGCAGAGTTGACTATTTGGTCCGGAGCACGCAGCTGATTGCATTGTGAGACAAGTGCAGCGCGAGTGCAATGCAAGTGCTGGTACATTGAATAAGAAGCAATGATAACGCGCCAGTTGCCCTAGCCAGGACAACTGAGGGGGCATTCAATTTTCGGCATTATTTTGCGTTTGGGCTGTGGGAGGCAACTTCGTTTTGTTTTCACCAACAGCACTGTGAAGTGTGTCACTATGTTCACGGTCTTTAGGCCTACCCCCTTATGAGACTCCGGTCCGAGGATGTCAAAGGTGAGGGGGGTGCTTCATCATGTTGTGTATGATGGTGTCACGTTGTGCAGTTCAACTATTTGGTTTGTCAGAAACTCGCGGCAATGACCATGAAACGTGGTGTTCGAAACAAGTAGACAAATGCGCCATTTGACATACGGTGTACTGATGTTCTCGGACGTATTGCAAGGAAGGTTCATTCGTTTTCTGCTGACGGCCGTGTGGACCGCACAGGTGCTTTCCGCTGTGCCCAGACAGATTGCTTTGCAGTCGTTTGAATTTGGTAATCTCTGGCACTCTTACAATGCAGCCGACTGCTTTGCACCTTGCCGTTAAAAAGCTTGGAGCGAATGATTCACCCAAACGGTTTTATTTATTTATCATTTGTCGCTGTTTACATTCTTTCCCACTTGGACATGATGCTGAAATGGCATGATAGACCTAAAGGTTGATACTAACAATGTCTGGTAATTTGTAGTGTAGGCCTACTTGAAATTTGAAATCACATGGTAGGCCTAGCCCTTCGAGACTCGCACTTTGAGGCAAGCGCAATCGTAGGCCTAACCACTCACCGCCCCCCCCCCATTTTTTTTTGGGTATAGTTCGAACACTGGTAGGCTATTTTACTGCCTCACGGTCACATGGCACCCTGTAGCGGTCATGATATAACATTGGCAATGATATTTATTTCATACCCGTACGGCATAATTCAATCACACACCGTACAGAATACAGGGCTACCGCTACTGCGGGCTACTGAATGGCCTCGCCTGACGTCACACAATAGATTAGAATTCTTTGAACATGTTACTGAAAATACACACTTTTCCTCATTATATTTCATTTTCTGATGCCCTGTTGCATGAAAAAAATGATGGATAATTGTTGAAGTGGTAGAACTATCAAAGGAAGTCCATTATTTTGAATAAAAATTAACCTGAGATATACACTTTAAACATAGTCACCTGTTTACTACCCAGGTGAAAAACCCATATACTTAAAGTGTACTTTTTTTGACCGTACTTAGTACAAAGTGTACTATTTTCGGCGATTTAAAGTGCGCTTCATTGCACTATTAGTGCGCTGAAGCACTACTAAAGCAGTACTTCAGCACACTTGCAGCACACTGAGGGTGCTAAATTGGCACCGCTTTTGGACAACTTTAAGTGCACTACAAGCATACTTTTGAAAGTATGCTCCAAACACGCTTTTCATGCATTCGTATGGCATTAATAGTGTGCTTCAGTACACTTCTATAACATTTTATTGTTACTAGAAGTACAATAAAAGTATATTAACTTCATGCTTCTTTGGACTACATTGGAACATTTTAAGTCTGTAAAAATCATATTAAGTATTGTAAATATATAACAGGTATGCTTGAAGTATATTTACAGTACACTCCCAAGTACAACGAATAATATAAATGTAATACTACAATCCATGCTGGTCCTCAGAGCTTGTACATTACACACAGCCACATGTCACAGTAGTGATACAGTATGCATGCCTAGCACGACTGACATTTACAATCATTGCATTGTTACAGAGATTTCAGATGCACATCTCACTTCATTTCATTCTTGTTCCACCTGCCTGCAATTGATCATTTGAAATGATCACTAATGTTGACCCTTGATTCTTTGTTTGAACAACTAGTTCCAACTTACCTCTCACCATGACAACATGGGAAGTGTGAGCCTATATATACCAGAACATATACGTGACCATCATAATGACGGTGGGAACATGGCCATTTTTTGTGTACCACTTTAAAATTTTAAAACTCCTACAATAAACGCAGAATATAACAATGAGTAATATTTTCATGCAAACCAAAGATATTCCTTAGAGGTAAATGGATTTCTGTTTGAGAAATTTAGCTCCAAGAAGTGCATTGCATGATGGTACATGCATGATGGTGCATGATGGGTAAATGAACTTTGTGTAAGCACACTTTGAATATACTTGGGTGAAGTACAATCATGGTGCACTTGGAAAAAGTGTACTTGCAATATGTTAAAGCAATTTACTTTAAAGCGCACTATAGAAAATCACACTTCAAAGACATTTGGGTGAAGTGTAATCATATTGCACTTTTAAAAAGTACAATTGCAATATGTTATTAAAAAATACACTTTTAGTAAGTTCACTATTAGAACACTATTAGTATATTCCTCTAAATACACTTCAGCCAAACATCTTCGAAGTCCACTTGAAGTATGGTTCGCTAAGTGTACTTTCTTTGAGAGCAACTTAATTACATCTAATTTTAAGTACACTTTAAATAAGCATATTGTAAACATACTTTTTCTTAGCACAAAAAGCACAAGTGCACTTTTAACATGCTAAGTACACTTCAGTCATGCTTTTATTGTACTAAATTGAACCACTTTTTCACCTGGGTACCTTCTCTTTTTTAAAGTATTATTCCGGGCTCGTTCTGATAGGATAGTGAAGATATGACAGGAAATTAGCGGGGAGAGAGAGCTCAGGAGTAGGGCTGGGTATCGCAGCCATGTTCCTGTATCGATTCGATTTCGATTCTTAGGGTTTTCAATTGATTAATCACGATTCGATTCAATTCAATTTGATTCGATTCGATTCATTCCGAATCGATTCAATCCGTTCCCTTTTTGGTGCCAGGATTTCCCCCAAAAGATGCTGTTGCCTATTTTTATATAAAAATGTCAAAGGACTGTGGCTTGACATTGTTAACAGATTGCTAATTTGTAATAAGTAGGCCTAGGCCTAATTGACTAACTGGGTATTTTGCATAGACCTAAATTAAACAAAAAGAACAAAAAAAAAAGAACCAAAAAATCAATGTTGTGCCCTGTGAATCGATTATGTGAATTTTAAATGAAATCGATCGATTATCGATTAAATCGATTATTTTACCCAGCCCTACTCAGGAGGGTTCTGCAAATGACTATGGGCTGGAATCAAACCCGGGTCACCAGAGTAGCAGACGAGTGCCCAGCTGATCGAAACTACCTTCTCTAAAGCAGGAGATAGAAGTATTAACCACAGATACAACTTTACAGATGCTTTAATATAATATAATATAATATAATAGAATAGAATAGAATAGAATAGAATAGAATAGAATAGAACAAATGAATAGGTCCGTTTTCATTGTTTTAAAAAGCCCAGCGATTTATGGCGTCCCACTGAAATTCCTAGTTCCTGTGGTCATGTTCCTTAGTCATGGTTGGGAATGTGATGATGCGTTCAGAGGGACTGCATGTGCTGCTCTTTCATCTCCCAAGACCAGGGGGTGTCGCCAAGACAACCAGGGAGCCACAAAGGGCCCTCTGAGACCATTCAGTAGGCAGGAGAGAGAGGAGCTTTTGTCCGACGCGGCGGAGCAGGAGCTGGAGCTGGGGCGCAGTGTAGGAAGTAAATACATGCGTTCTGCTGGTCTGCTCTGCTCTGCTCTGTGTGTCCTAACAGATAAACACGCATGATCCTCCTCCACCTCTACAGTTGGGCTAAGGCAGGGAGACCAGTGCCCATGCAAGCTCACGTTGCACATTGACACTGATAGGTTCCCTACTGACACATCATATTAGTATAGGCCAGCGGCCTCCAAATGGTGGCCCGCGGGCCAGATACGGCCCAGCTATGCCAAATATTTGGCCCGCCATCAGGTTGGAACAAATGAAAACATGTATTTGTGCCGTCTGTGGTCATACATTTGAGCAATTTGTTTGCTCTTCAGCCTCATTTGCACTACATAATTTGGCCCTTTGGGAAAATTAATCGGAGACCACTGGTGTAGGCGGTTTTGTAAGAGATTGTTGTACTGTGTGTTGCATTGAACAACACTTATATCTGTTGGGGGTTTCTATCATTTCTGTGAAAACCATTTTTTCTCTGGTGTCTGGAGGAGCTGGACTCTCAGATGTAGAGTGCACACTGTTTTGAATGAATTAGGCTGCTTGGAGCACCTACAATGGAGTTTCCCAATGGGCTTTCACTTTCACCTCATTGAAGAGGCATGCCCAGGGCTAGGATAGAGAGATGGGGGAGGGTTATTTAAGGAAACACCCAAGGAAAGGAAAGGTAGGGTTTCACTAGGGTTGTGCACCTTGTCATAGACGTCATTGTTGTTGTGTGTACAATATATGAAGAGTTTATTTGGTAGGAATTCACACATAGGTGATAGGACCTCTGAACAGTCATTTTCTATGATAAAATCAATGCAAAAGCCAAAAATGGTGGATACACCGTTTTGCAAATAAACTCTTCATACACACGCACACATATTTATGTGTGTGTGTGTGTGTGTGTGTGTGTGTGTGTGTGTGTGTGTGTGTGTGTGTGTGTGTGTGTGTGTGTGTGTGTGTGTGTGTGTGCGTGTGCGTGTGTGTGTGTGTGTGTGCCCCTCTGGTAGATGTCGAAACGGAAGTGTATAATTTTGGCATGCTACTTGGGCCCCTTGTTCTTTTTCTGTTCCCACCACTGTGTCCAGACTCCCAAGCTTTCAGCACCGCACCACACCACACCACACCACGCCACACCGCACTGCACCACACCACACCACAGGGCCACTCTCTCCACACCGCACAGCAGGGTCACTCTCTCTCTCCCAGGGCCTGACCAGCAGATGTTTACCAACCTCCCCTCACTTACCCTCAGTCTTCCTCCCCAATCAATATTTAATTCAGTTTCACTTATGTAGTGGATGCCGTTAAATAAGATGGATGTGGCGTGCATATACATTTACAGCCTTTATTTATATATATTATCGGACATGTCATGTTGGTGGAATGGTGTGGAGAAGTCTATTATTCAATTCAGTCAGTGTCACTTAGTAAATAGCTGATATAATATTTATATTAATCTTATAGGTGCACTGTGTAATATTTGTTTTGTAGTGCATTTTTAGAATTCATGCTGCCCATTCACAAATGTTACCTTTTTCATGAATACTTACCACCACCATCAAATTCTAAGTATTCATTATGCCAGAAAATTGCACTTTTCATACATATACGCCATTATTAGCTGCAAAACGTATTGTACTTTAGTCATAATAGTAAATATTAGTTTATTATTTAGTAATTATTCATGAAAAGATCAAATTTGGCAATAGGCAGCACAGTTTCAATGAACAGCATAGTTGCAGTACCTACTCTGGCCAGTGGCCACCATCCTACACAGTACATCTTTAATGGTTTGCTGTACTCAAATACTTTTAAATGGCATAATGTTGGTGTGAGTGGTGTGGAGAGGTATGTATCTTGCAGCTCTGTGGAGTGGACGGAGCCATGTGCTTACTAGCCCTCAGTGTCAACTGCTCAGCTGCTCTCGTCTGTCAGGGAGGCAGGCAGGCAGGCAGGCAGGCCCCTGGAATGTTCGTCTTTGGAATGTGTTTTCAAACAGGGCCACGCCACGGTGGGAGCCCCCTGTGTGTGCGTTGGGTGGGAGCCCCTCGTGCTGTGGGTGGGAGCCCCCCGTGCGGTGCGGTGCGGCCTGGCCGGCCGTGAGAGTTTTAGCCTCATGGACGTACGTGACTCAGGCCGTCCGGCCGGCTGCTACCACTACTACGCCTTTGATGAGGTCATGAGAACACCCTTCTGTTGCCTTAGATGCCCAGTTGTCCAGATATTGTAATGCCCGGCCAGCCAGCTTGTAGTCGTGATTATGTGTTTTAGAACACATATGTTGTGAGGGCGCGGGGGGTAAAAAATGATTTATTTTACACAGCATCTTCCAACACTTAGTTTTTAATTTAACACCTGGGGGTCAGGGGGTTAACGCCTGGCTCCATTGACCATATTCAGGCAGCGGTCCCTTCGTCCGTGACCCCTTCACCCCTGCTATTCCACTGCATGATAAGCCTGCAGGGCAATGGCCTGAGACGCTTGCCCCTGCCCCAGCCCCTGCCCGACCTGCATGGCTCTCTCCGTAGCGCCCTGAAAGCCGTCTCAATAATTCATCATGCCTCGGCTCTTCAGAGAGAGGGGCCTGTCATCCACATGTGTGTATGACCAATGCCCCCCTGTAGCTCTCCAATGAGAGGGCTGGGGCCTGGGCTGGGGCTAGAGCTGGTGCTGGGGCTGGGGCTGGAGTATGGGGCTGGGGTGTGGGGCTGGAGCTGGGGCCGGGATGTGGAGAGGGCTGAGGCTGGGGCTGTGGAGAGTGCTGGGTCTGGGGCTGGGGCTGGGGCTGTGGAGAGGGCTGGGGCTGGGATATGGGGCTGAGACAGGGGCTGGGGCTGGGATATGGGGCTGAGGCTGGGGGTGGGAGTATGGGGCTGGGCTGGGCTGTGGGGCTGGGGCTGGGGCTGGAGCTGGGATATGGGGCTGGGGCAGGGGCTCGGGTATGGGGCCGAGGCTGGAGCTGGGGCTGGGGCTGGGGCTGGGGCTGGGGCTGGGGCTGGGGCAGGGGCTGGGGCTGGGGGAGGGGGCAGGGGCAGGGGCTGGGGCTAGAGCTGGGGCTCGGGTATGGGGCCGAGGCTGGAGCTTGAGCTGGGGCTGGGGCTGGGGCTGGGGAGAGGGCTGGGTTGGGGTAAAGGGCTTGGGCTACGGCAGGGGCTGGGTGCTTGGGTATGGGGGCTGGGGCAGGGGCTTGGGGTATGGGGAGGAAAGCATGTCTGGGTCGAAGCAGGTGCACCTCTTTTGGAGGCAGTTGGCTCTGTTCCTCCATTATTGATGACCTGGCATGAGTGAGGTCCACACACACCCTCTCAGACCCCTTCCATCAACGGCAGACCAGACGTACACAAAAGATGAGTACCCTTACGATAGATCTACTGAAAAATTCATTAATTGGGGGAAAATTGAAGAGCTTTTTTTAAGAGGAGTTATGAAACACCAAAAGAGTTGTGGCTGTGGAGAGAGGAGTGCTGTTGTGAAGGTGCGGAGGGGCCCACCTCCCTGAGATCACCCCTCCAGTCCTCCCAAAGCTCGTCACACCTCTTAATTTCTTGACCTTAGCACTCTTCAACGCCGCAGATGACACACAAGGACGGAATGTTTCACCACCGTGAAGTGTCTGAGCACTCCAAAACGCTTCGAGATACTCTGTAACTGACGTCATGTGTTGGTGGTAAATTCTTTTATTTTATTAAATGCCCAGCAGCAGCACCACCAGCTAGCTAGTCCAGAAGGCATTTAGACACGCCGTGTCGTGTGGCTCTTCCCAGGGTTCGTGACACAGATTTGTCACTCTGGCATGGCGAGCGTAACGTTTTATTGCCTGCGTGTTGTTCCACACAGTAGGCAGTGCCCGCGGAGAGCAGCGCAGGCACAAAAGAGGGAGCAGGCCCATCCCAGGATCCCTCGTTTGTCCCCACCTGCTCTTTGACCGTCTGACATCAGGCCGAGGCGAGCGCCTCTATTTATAGAGCAGAAGGGCTCTCTCTCATCGCCATGGGAACTTCCTGTTCGTGATGGAGCGTGAGTAAGGGAGGGAATAAGAGAAGAGGGGAGGAGGTAGGAGGGAGGTGGGGGCAATCTAGCTTTCCGGTCTACAAAGAGCTGTTGCAGAAATGCATATTCCAGGAAAATTAAACATCACGCCACCCATGTTTGTTTTGCTGTTGTGACTAATTTGAATGTTGTATATTTTCGTTCGCCCACTCCCCCTCTTCCCGAGGACTCTCACACGCACAAACACAAACAAACGAAAGTCTATTGAATGCTAGCGTTGCTAATCTCTGCACACATCCATCACCAGAACCCTAATAACCCTCAAGTAAAACTGCCACTACTAGCACCACTAGCAAACGCCCCCTCCCCTCCCCTTCCCTCCCCTCCCCTTCCCTCCCCTCCCCTCCCCTCCCCTCCCCCCTCCGCCATCTTTCTCTTTCCGCTATTTCTGTCCTCTGTTATGATCATCTGGTGTCTGGTGACACCTTCATCTGTTGCGGCCGCTGACCGCAGGTTTACCCATTTGGCTTTATGACTGTAATGGAGGGGAGCGGAGCGGCAGGCAGTTGTGTAGAGGAGGCCTGACACTCTTTAAGTGGCTACAAGACAGACCATCCAGAGGCCTGTCATCTGTCACGTGTGGAATGCAGTCAGTGTGCTGATCTGATCGCTGTAGAGTACGGTCTCTGTGTCCAGTGGGGGCGAGTGAGTGGACTATAAATAACCCCCACAAGCCTGTCAGCCTGCCAGCTGCAATTTGGCATCGGGGCTCCAGAGACGCAAACGACCCACGGGCCCTGCAGGCTATAGGACTGGGGATCCGAGAGGGTGGGTGGGAGAAGAGAACACAGGCCCTGCAGGCTATAGGACTAGGGAGCCGAGAGGGTGGGTGAAGAGAACAGGGGCCCTGCGAGCTGTAGACCCAGGGAGCCGAGAGGGTGGGTGGGAGAGGAGAACACAGGCCCTGCATGCTATAGGCCTAGGCTCCAGAGAACACAAGAGAACACAGGCCCTGCAGGCTATAGGCCCAGGCTCCAGAGAACACAGGCCCTGTGAGCTATAGGCCCAGGCTCCAGAGAACACAAGAGAACACAGGCCCTGCGAGCTGTAGGCCCAGGCTCCAGAGACTCAAGAGAACACAGGCCCTGCGAGGCGAGCTATAGGCCTAGGAGGCCCAGGGGGTGGGTGGGAGAAGAGAACACATACTACCATAATGCGATAAGATAAAACACACACGTTACACAATGTCTCAGGCACGGCCAGCTCAAGGAGAAGTCCAGATGAAATCCTCCCACCCCCCTCATTTAGATGGAGTGAGGCATGGCCACTGGCCAGCTCAAGGAACAGATAAAAATGGAGCAGAAAATCCTGGTTGAAGCTGACTTTTTCAGTTTTATCTTGTCTTTTGGTTGTCCTGCTCCCAGGTCAGACGGTTTTTTGGGATGTGAGGGCTTGAAACTACTCCTACAGCTGAAGGAAAAGTCCAGATGAAATCCTCCCTCCACCTCCTCATTTAGATAGTAGTGTTTTTTGTGCTCTGTTGGAATGGGGGCAGGAGTGAGAGTCAGTGGCGGCTGGACACATTATACACACCCAGGAATTCAGCAGTCAGTTGCGATTTTTTTGGACGTGCCATAGTTGACCTTGTGTGCCTCCTCTGTACACGTGAATAATGAGGTCGACTCCGTCACTACTTCAGGTTTAGATGAAGTTGTTACGAATGAGTTACTCAGTTGGGGTGCGTTTCCCGAAAGCGTAGTTGCTAGCCAGTTAGCAACTTGGGTAGTTGACATTGGGAAATTGCATTGCAAACAACAAAGTAGCTAATATACAGTAGTTAGCAACTATGATTTCGAGGGTTGTTCCCTGGGTTGTTGCTGAGCAGGTTCCATTTTATAACTTTAGTGTAAAAGTGCTACCAGTCTGGTATAGCAACTAGAACTTTTTCCCCCTTGATTTTTTTATGGTCTAGACTCTTTCCTCAATGGTTTGTTACTATTAAAACTATATGGTATAAATGATTTTGTATGACGTATGAAAAATGTGCAAGATTTGTTTGAAAAAAAGACACTGAATGAAAACCCAAGGTTGCAATACAGTACATAATGAGGAGCCTAGCGAAGTCAACTACTGAATCAAATGCGATAAACTGTACAGCCGTGACTCACCATATCTAGTCGTGGTGAAACAACTCCAATCTTAGAAGGCTACTGCTGTACTACTGCAACTACTGGCATGTACTTGTTTTGCTACATTGCTTTAATAGGCGGCCTACTATTTAATAACACAGTTATGCGTGTGGTTGTTATACTATCAAAGTAACTTGTGATAAGGCCGCAATAAATCTGGGAACAAGGAGGAATACTGTAAAACAAAAAAGCGACAGTAAATCAAAACACTGCCGTCTCCACATGTCAAACAAAATGGATTGAGTGCAGAGAGATGTCTCTGTTAACTTGAGCCAAGCTGCCTGGAGGTATCTGCAAAGTCTCATCAGCAGTAATATACAACAGCTCCGCTGCTCCCTACTCCCCACCCATGTTCTTCCCACACAAAGTGCAGTAACTAACTAAGACATATTTTCTCAAAATTTTGTCAGACCTTAGACTGAAATAGTCTTTATAACACCTCGTTTATTTTGGGTCAAAGCCCTGCGGTCCAAATGTGTCCCGTTTTAGAGATATTGCCATATCAAATTTGCAGTAACTACAATATCCAACCTAATACCAATATTCTGAAGGCCTTTTTCTCATGTTTCATGTTGGTGTAGTTACCGCATGTTGCCTTTGTAGGGCAGTGCTCCGTCCTCCCCACCCATGTTCATCTTCCCACGCTACACTACAGTGAGGGTACCACGGCCTGGTTTGGCCTGGTTTGGCCTGGTTTGGCCTGGCCTGGCCTGCCCCGGTGGTATCGCCAGGGCCACTGACAGCTTTGACTGGGCCCAGGACAAAGTCATCTGAAAGGGCCCCGGACAAAGTCATCTGAAAGGGCCCAGGACAAAGTCATCTGAATGCCACCCCCACACCCAATACATACAATGTAATGAGAACCCAACAACTGACCCCTTCCTTCGGTCACCAAACCACAACATTTTCTATTGATATGATGTATTTTTTGAGGGCCCCATGTTGATGTTTCGCCAAGGGCCCAAAATGGCTGTATCCGCCCCTTGGTATCACCCCCTGGTGCCGTCCACCACAGCTTCCTCTTCCCAGCCCTCTGGTAGCAGAGGTCATCCCACCACAATGTCCTGGCCCCAGGGCCCCGGGCGCTCTCACCCACGACCTCACAACAGATTCACATTGGGAATGGAGCCATGCTATCTCTCTAGTCTAGTCCTCTGAGAAGTATACTGTTATAGGCTGCCTGACAACTGTCTTGAAGACAGAAAGGAGGGAGAAAAGATTGCTGACTTTCCCTGAATGCACATCAAGGCTTTGGCTTAGCTGGCGTCCATTATCGCAGCTTTTTCAATTTACATTCCAGTGGCCGGTAGATCTCAGCGTGGAGTGGAGTGTACCAGAGTCTTATCTACAAAATAAGAGTATAGTGCACACGGCCAACCCATGGCCTAGTTATCTGGGAAATCTCTGCTGAATCTGATCTATGCAAATCAGTTGGCTTCTGGGCCACTGGGATAGTGTTTGCGTAGAGTAGACATTTAAGAAAGTCTGATGGTTATCAGAAGTCTTGTCTCTGCCAGTTTGTTTACGAAGCAAACCTCTAATTTAAAGATGCCGTCAACCTACCTCAACTGTTTACTTTGGCCCCCAACGCACATTTTAAAAGGCAGAAGAGAAGAGAGTCTGCGATAGAGGTTTTGATATGTCAGCTCAGTGCACAAATTGAATTACTGTACAACCCCCCCCTGCTCTGTCCTCTGTGGACCGGAGGCAATGTGTTGATGTGCTTGGCTGGGTGTCGGTTATGTAATTGTCTATGGATTTCCACTGTGGGAACCGGGACTAGTTGGAGAGTACTGTATGAAGGGAAAACAGAGAACCGTAGAGAGAGCGATGTGATTGTGAGAGAAGATTCACCCAACACTGTATTTTTACAATTGTGGGCTGTGTCTATAAGTCTACCAAGAGTGGCAAGAATCATTTGTGGCCTACTTATGGATTTCACATGTGTGTATTTTACATTCTACTAGAGCTGTCATGTTTTATATTAGATGTATGCATACTGTCTGTATGTGAGGATCAGTCTTTTTTTAGAAAGTGCGTTCTACTCCCAACTGTTTCTTACAAGGTCTTCGGGTGCGAGCAAACAGCAAAGTTCATGTTTAATAAAAAAAAGCCGCACTCTAGGCCTAGGCCGAAACGTCTGTCTGTCATGCTAACCCAGTAGATTAAAACTGCAAGAATTACACCCTAGAGTGCAGCTTTTTTACTTAACATGTATGTGAGGATCACCAGTCTTGCAACATGTTGGGCTTTCTGTAAAAATCAGCATTTGACCTATCTGTCTCATTCTCCATCCGCTGAGTTGTTCAAGCAGGCATGATTCACCATGAAAAACTCTTGGTCTCATGTCCAGATGTCCAGGTTGACATGGTGATGATGCATTTCCAAAGCCTGAGCGTTCATTGCTAATCTTCTTTAAGCTGCGCTATTATGTCTGTAGCTAATTCTCAAGGGGCAGCGTTTCCTTTTTGTCATCACCTAAGACCACGCCCTGTGGCTCTGTGATTGAGTCGCAGCGGAAGCGCTCTAGACATCTAGACATCCGTCAGACCGCTGACATCTGAGCTGTGGAGACACTGGCTGGCAGCATCAGGAGAGAGAGGGAGACGGACTAAACCTGAGAAGGAGAGAGAGAGAGAGAGAGAGAGAGAGAGAGAGAGAGAGAGAGAGAGAGAGAGAGAGAGAGAGAGAGAGAGAGAATGGATGTTGTTGTTGAGTGTTAAAAGTTTTCACAATGGTTCAGGAGTGATTTCTTTATGAACGTCTGAACAGATAAGATTGAGATTTAGTAGTCGGATACCATTGTTTAGACAGCAATCAGTGGGTCAGTGTTTTTTTGTCACAGTGGCCCAGATCAGTGTTTCCCAACCTTTTTTGTCTCTCGTACCCTAAGCCTTTTCTTTATGCCATGAGACCCCCTACTGTAACTCATGTTCTTTACCTCTCTCTCTATCCCAGTGTGACCATGCTCCATGCATTTGCTAAAATTATTTTTTTCAAGAACCCCCTGCAGTGTGCTCGCGTACTCCTAGTGGTACACATACCCCTGGTTAGGAACCACTGGCCTAGATGACCAAATGTTTAGAAAAGGGTGATGAAGTTCTTGTTTTTTTTCAGTTCTTTTTCGACTATCCCTTCCTCCTTGTTGTACAGCATATGTTGTACCTTCTACTGCCAAATATTATCTGTTCTGTAATTCTTTCCATATCTTTTGAAAACTGATGTGTAAGGTTTGGCAGTTTCCCCTCATTACACTGTGGTTAGCTCACTTTGAGCTGACTGATGGTGTTGTTGGTCCTCTGAAACGAACAGCCGATTTTACGGCCGCACTGAAAGGAGTCCGCAAGACGAATTACACTGCATTACACGAACCATTGAAGCAACCTGTCACCATGGCCTGAATGGGGGATATTGTCTTTGAAACCCGTGCGGCAAATCATTGGCCATGGCAAATTAGCACATCCAGTAGCGTCTGGGTCGGCCCCAAAGATCCATGACAGTGTGACATTCTGCAGGACCCAATAGAATGTGGGGTCAGTGCCAGAGAACTCCCTCGCCGGACAGTAGGCTGGATTCTTCTGGCCGGCGCTGCGCTGCGCTGTGTGGAGTATGCCCTGGAGGCCTAACGCGTCTGCTGTGCTCTGCTCTGCTCTGCTCTGCTCTGCTCTCCTCGCCTCTCGCTGTCTCCCCTCCTGGGAACACTTCCAAACAATACAGGCCGTTCAGGAGCAGCAGATTCTTGCTGGAGAGAGAGGCGTCACTTTTTATGCTTTTTCTGCAAGGGTGAAAAAAATTATGGTCGCCCCTCTCCTCTCTGTCACAAGTGAAAGACCAATGCCCTAGATGTTCACAGTAAACCACAGTGTGAAATGGATGGGAATTTTCTGGTCTTTTCTGAACCTTTTTCTGGAATGCAGTCGTAAAATTCTTGGATATCACGGACAGGAAATACACAGTACATGGGCTGCTGCCAGTCGTAAACCATTCACTATTAACTGTTACTCATGAAAACAAATAAAGAAATCCTGGTGAATTTCTGCATTTGAGGCCCGCGTTACTCATGAAAAACAAATGGAGAAATTCTGGTGGATTTCTGCATTCGAGGCCCTTTGGAGAACGCACCCAGTCACCCCGGGGTGTACAAACGACACAGTCTTCAGGGAAAGAGTCGAGACTGAGAGTAGCGAGTAGAGAGAGAGAGAGAGAGTGGGACTCCTCACTTAGCATGTAGACAAACTATCTCAGTGACAGGCCTAATATTATCATGCGCAGCTGAACGCACGTGTGGCGCGCTGCCATTTCCTCTCCCCTGCTCCATACATGAGGTCAATAGCAAGCTGCCTCCACAAAGGAGCGCTTCTCTCCACGCTTTTCTAAAGGACTCCGGTGTTGTGAAGGGAGCCTGTGTGTCTCGCCCCCCCGAGAATAGTGTCCCTTTTGAGTCTGGGGCAGCGTGTGTGAACCACTGACACTTGTTGCCGTTTCCGCACAGGGATATAGACACAGAGAGAGAGAGAGAGAGAGTAGGGACCACGGTGCTGGTGCCTTTTCTATTGACTCATTCATGGTTGGTAAGGATTAAATAGCTTTTAAGTGGAGGGATGTACACATGCATTTAAAACACAAATATCCTTATCATCACTCTCATTAGTATTGCTTTAAAATAACTAGATGTTGCACCTCACGCTGTTATATTGCTGTGTCAAAACAGCTCCGTTATCTCTAAAATTTCCTCATATTTGCTTAGAGGAAATGGGCCAGAAAATAAGCAAATAGAGTTTTGAATAGTTGCTTTTGTAACCCTACTGGCAACCGGTCCCATCCCCCTCGAGCAGTAACAGTCGCCTGCTGATTTGGCTTCGGGGTTTCCTTATAGCAAGCAGCTGTAGTGAACAGGGCTGGGCTGGGATAAAAAACGGGCCCGGGCATTTTTGGTGTAGACAAACCCCTCACAGTGCCCCTCTGTTGTCTACATTAAAGAGTGATCAATGGGCTGCCCCTCTCTAAATGGTGGACTGGTGGTCTCTAACCGCATGAATAGACCAGGCGCGATGCGATTCAAGCGACCGAGTGCAGCAGCAAGCGATACGAGCGATTGAAGAGACTAGAGTATGTCCGTACAGGCAGAAGGCAAAGCATCCAAACATTCCCATTGGCTGTGGTCACTGACCTCTGTACAGTCATTGGCTGTCGTGGCTAGTCGCCGGACCGCGTCATAGAAAGTTGAAAGGATTTCAACTTCAAACTGTCGCTCTCGTCGTGCGAATCGCCTCTAGTCTCCAGAATCGCTTTTGTCACGCGACTCAATACAAAGTCAATTACTTCCATCACTCGCCTCGCTCATGTCGCGCTTGATCTATTTGTGCGGTAAAGGGCAAAGAAACAAACTAAAAACAATGACATGTAGCATCTGTCCCCTGAGGACTGTCTGCCCACCGGGATAATGCCCTGTATTCCATATGGCCTGTCCAGGCCTGGTAGTGAATGTTGGTCTGAGTTAACTGGCCTAAAGGGTCTGAAGAGCATGCCTTCCCTGTATGCTAATTGCATATAATGACATGCAGTGTTGTGCTGTAAAAGGCTTCATTGCTCCTTTGTGGGGTAGTCAAGCCTGAAACGCACAAGTAAACACTGGACGGCCAGTAGAAAATGCAAGTGTGTTATTTTGTCCTTCAGTGGACCATGAGAGACACAATGTAACTGTCAATTCTAAGGCCATTGTACTGCGTTGTCATGAACAGACATGAGCGAGACTTGGCTAAGGTTTTAGTTATTATGTCTCTGGAATAACGCTTTGACACTTTCACACTCATGTCCGTGTTAAGGTTGTAACCAGTTCTACTTTTATACTTCTAATATTCAATTGCTATTTCACAGCTGGCTCGTTTTACATTTCTGCCATTCAAAGGCAAAGTGCAGTAACTCTATATTTAGTCGAAATTGAGTTTAGACTGAAAATGGTCTTCATTACAAATAACTGTCAAATTTGCAGCATGCACAATATCCAACCTAATGCCAAGGCTTTGACAGCATTTTTTTCTCAGTTTTAATGTTGGCGTTGTTAATGCACTTTGCCTTTGTAGGGCAGATTTGTTGGCCAGTGTATCATTGTAATCTTCAAACAAATCCTCATGCAAATCGTAATAACTGTTTTATTTCCTCTTTTTCTAGGTGTTTCCTGAAACGATGTTCTGTATCACGTGATGAGTAAAGGAGACAGCCCTCCTGACATTAATGTCCAAGACAAATGGTGAGTAACAAACATTTTGGAAATAACTTTAGTTTGATGAGCACATTGGTAAATTCATTATAATGTCGCAGTTGCATCATTATTGTCCATTTGACTGTCACAAACATAGTGCTTTCAAAGCATCTAGCAAAGGCTGCAGATCATTGGGCATTTTTTATGAGTTTTGTCATCCTTTTGCTGAGAAGTACCTGATTCATCATTGCTGGTACTGTAAGGACTAGAGTATCCTATTTCTCTAGATGAGCACATTGCTAAATTCTTTGTAAATCATTATACGTAATTACAGCTCTCCGTTTGACTGTGACTAACAGATAGTGGCTTCAAATCATCTAGTAATAAAAGCTGCAGATCCCGGGGCATGCCGAGGACTTGTCTTTTTAAGCAGTTTGCCATCCTTTTTCTGCTATCCTCTTGCACTATAACAACCCCATCCTATTTCTCCATTCATTTCCTTAAACAGTTCAATAAAGACGCTTTTGCACACCTCTGTAGTTGGGCAGGTGCGTAGGATGTTATCCCAGCGTGGTTGTCAGTCAAGTGCAAAGAAATCCAGCACACTCTCCATTCCACCAACAAACTTTAATACAACGTTTCGGTCATCCGACCTTCTTCCATTCATTTCCTTCTCCCAGTGCTCGGGATGGCCATCGTATGTGTCCTCCTCCACCTCCACCTCCACCTCCTCCTCCTCCTCGGTGCCTTGGGTAGCGTCCGGTCCGAAGACCGTGACCCTGATGCGGAGGACCACGAACCGCGCCGCTACCCCCGCTTCTCCTCGGACAGCACGGTGTTCGAGCACCTGGCGTTGCACCCGGACCCAGCGGTTGGCACGGTGTACGTGGGGGCGCGCGACCGCCTCTTCCAGCTGGACGGCCTGGACGGCCTTCGCCTGGAGCAGGAGGAGCACACGGGCCCCGTGAGGGACAGCAAGGACTGCCTGCCGCCTGTCACTGAGGCCCTGTGTCCACACGCCAGCTACACCAGCAACCACAACAAGCTGCTGCTGGTGGACCCATACTCCAGGTAGCCAGGGACCACACACACATACACGCACAACACAAACACATAGACATAGACACATGCAAACACAACAAGGTGCTGCTGGTGGACCCCTACTCAAGGTAAGGGTGGAAATCACCAGCCTGGGCAAAAGCAGACTGTTGACTCTGTCACACAGTCTTCAACAAGCTAAGAAGAATCCGTTTCCGTGCAGGGTGGTTGAGTGTCTGACCCTACTCTGCAATTTAAATTAATTGGAGTTCTGAATTCCGATTAAAATTCAAATTGTGCTCTATTAGCACGACGGTTACGATAGGTTGCCAAAGCATACAAATAACAAGACAAAAGTTTGAATAGTGTTACCTTTACCAATCAGTAACAGACTCCGCGGGAGTTCTACGGCACCACTCTCAACTGTTTGCTGATTGGCAGAACCGTGAGTGAACCGAGCGAGGAGGTTTGGGCCAGACTATGTATGGAGCCAAAATCTTTCGGTGGAAGTACGTAGGATGGTATCGGCAGGCTAGTAAATCACACCCTTCGTTTCGATTTTTTAGGCCAACGATTCAATTATTTTCAATACTTAAGAATGCTCCACGATTCGATTAATTTCGATTCGATTCAAATCAATAGTTCATATTGTTTTTTTCTTACAGGCATGGCTTATGTGTGACGTGACTTTTTTATCCTGCACCTGTGTCTTGTATGTGCGCACCACAACTTAACTTTACGTGTGACTTAACTAAAGCTGAAATATCTGCATGCATTTCATTTGAGGGGCATCTTTATTATGGCAGTATTGAATTGTGATCCAAAGACCGGTCATGGAATTTCTGTGAATATCATATTTTGAAAAGTTTTCCTGAGAATCCATAAGAGTTTATCTGATGGCCAGTACATTAAGTGAATATGGTTACAGTTTTTGTTATGTACGGTAAAAACTTTATTGTTTGGTGTATACTTTTTTCTTACTGGTTATATTTGTCAAGATAACTACTTTTTTTCTTCTTCAGTTCTGTATGGTGTAAGATGTACTATATGTATAAATGACTCACTGATGTTTTATTGCATATTGATCTTGTGGGTAGACGCACAGTCAGGGGCAGAGCTATGGGGAGGGCAAGCAGGGCACTTGCCCCAGGGCCCAGAGCCCTCCCTTATTGGTGGTGGGGGCCCTATTTGAGCTTTAAAAGCTTAACCCCATAAGTTTTAACTTTTCTTTTTACCGCCACTGGCACAGTTCAGTTTTTGGGGTCTGGAAAGTCGTGGAAAATCATGAAATTTTATATCTGAATTAGAGTGGGAACCCTGTTATGGTCAGTATTGAATTGTGGGCTGTAGGATTGTTGCATGGATTCTTCTCGATGATTATTTCCCCCCCTATCTCTATCTATTCTCCAGGCAGCTCATCACCTGTGGCAGCGTGCACCAGGGCACCTGCCAGAAGCGCAGCCTGGACTCGGTCAGCCAGGTGCTGTTCGCCGCCGAGCGGCCCGTGGACACGCAGGTAATTACAAAAGTTGTACACAGTAAGTGTGGAGAGGCAGTCTTTAGCTGTACTATGCACGTGTAACGGAGGCTAACTAGCAGAGTTGGCGTGGAACATTGGTAAACCTCCCTCCGATAGCCTCATACAGTGCAGATGCCGCAGTATCGTACTGTGTCTCCCATTGCCGGACCATTGTAGTTGACGAGGCTGCAGGTTCGATCCCCGAGGGGGGTGAACAGGTGCAAGATGACCACCGTCACACACGCACTACTGATAGTTTTAAATCTAGACTCAAGACAAAGCTGTTCTCAGAGGCCTTCCCCTAGCAGCATTTTTAATCCTTCTTTTTACTTTGATTATAGCAAATTATCTGTTTTATCGTTTCATTTGAAGTTTTTATTTGTATTTTCTTTGATCATAATTTGATATGTTTTTATGTTTTTGATATCTTTTTATTGTAATTATTTAATGTTGTTTTAATTTTTCTCTGACTTGACTTTGGCAGCACGTGGCGGCCAACGACCCGGCCGTGTCCACCGTGGGCCTGGTGGTGAGTCCGCGTCCCGGCCAGCCGCCCGTGCTCTACGTGGGCCGCGGCTACACCAGCAGCCAGCCGCCCATCTCCACGCGCCACCTGCACGCCGAGCCCGTCTTCTCCTACGAGGAGACCGCCAAGCTCACCGTTGCCGGCCGCCAGTCTGAGTACGACCACCACTTCGTGACGTCCTTCTCCCGCCGAGACCATGTCTACTTCCTCTTCTACCGCCGGGACCTCAAGGCCGCCTCCAGGGAGTACCGGACGTTTGCGGCGCGGGTGTGTCTGGACGACGCGGCGTACTACTCGTACGTGGAGGTACCCCTGGTGTGCCACTCGGTCTCCACGGGGAAGAACTACAACCTGCTCCAGGCGGCCCACCTGGGCAACACCAGCTCCGGGAGCCAGCTGCTGGTGGGGGTCTTCTCCCCCTGGGTCAGCTCCGCCGTGGGGCCCGGGGACGAGGCCGCACTCTGCTTCTACCAGCTGGACCAGATCGACCGGCAGATGGACGAGACGCGAGACTTGTGCTACACTCAGATGGGCTTCGGGGAGGGCGCCGCTGCCGCAGAGGTGGCGTACATCGAGTACGACGTCAAGTCCAGCTGTGCCAGCCTGCCTAGGGTGAGAGGAACATTCAGCATTACATTACACTACATTACATTACATTACATTACATTACATATTCATAGCTGCCCAGGGATAAGAGGAACATTCAGCATTACATTACATTACATTACATTACATTAGATACTCTTAGCTGACAGAGGTCAAGAGAGTCCTTGTGCACAAGCCTACAGTAACGGTAGGGACACATACACGCGAATTTGCGAACTTTGCCATTCATTCCTATGAGAGAGGCGAAGGCAAGCGATGGCGAGGTGAAGGCAAGCGATGGCAAGCGAACAGGAGCGAAGCGAAGCGAAATTATTAAAGAAAGTTTAATGTTATACAAATGAGGAGCGAATTCGCCTGCCACGGCCTAATCAAATCAACAACATAAGTGTTCCATTCCATTTGATTCGCCGCGACGACCTGATGACGGTTGGATTTCGCCTCTCTTCACTTCGCCTTGCTTCGCCTCCTTTGTGTCCCTACCGTAATGCAGGTGCAGGCGTGAGGCAGGAACACTTGATCAAAGATGAGATTTCAGAAGACACCGCAATTTTCTTACAGTTCTTTTTTCGTGGTTTACTTTTTGGAAGCGAACGGTTTCGAAAAAATAAAGTACGGAAAAAGAACTGTAAGTAGTGTGTGGTGTCTTCTGAATTTTCAACTCTTAGCTGACACTTTGATCCAAAGTGGTTTACCCGCATAGGCTGTGTGTATCTTCTTTCCCAGCTTCTTATGGTTTTGTCCTACTTGTCTTAAGTTGTGTGTATTCAAGTTCATATCCTATGTCCTGCTATTCCTAGTGTAAGCTGTGTGCATATCTTGCCTATGGCAGCATGCTCTGGTCCTGCGTGTTTTTTTATGTTCGCATGTTTATGTCCTGCATGTTTTTTGCGTCTTCATTTTTTATGCCTTTGCTCTTTGTATTTATGTTGTCTTTTGTGAGATGTCTGCGTTTCTGCTGATTTGTCTGCATGTGTGTGTCCTAGATAATGTGTGTAGCCGTGTAGCTGCTGCTTTCTTGGCTAGGGCTCACTTGGAAAATAGGCAACAGCCTCAGCGTAACTACCCTGGTGGAATAAAGGAGAAATACATAAAATGAATAAATTAAATATTTACAGAACATTGTTTACGCTGGCTGGAGTGCACAAGTAGCCAGGCCACGCCCTCCTAGTGACGCAACACCTCTGCCATTGCTTCTAGTCAGGCCCAGAGCAATCTAAATATCGTTTCTCCTGCTAAATCGGGAACTCCACCAATTTTGTTGGAAACCAGTCAATCAGAAGCAAACCTAGGGAGGCATTTGGGAAACGTTAATTGTTATGCTCTTGGTCAGACCGATTCTTGAAGATATTTGAAAGGCGATGATAATCAGGCTAGTGCGCAAGGGCACTTCAACCATAGATGGAGGTGTAGGGAGAGGTAAGGGAGGGTGGTATTCGAACCTGCAACCCTCTGATCTTAAAGGGGTATGCCACTATTTTGGGGCTTAATACAGTTAAAATCGTTGGCCAGGGTTTATAAAGGTGGTAAAGTGTCTTATTTTTCATGTAAGCAGTTGTCTTGTTTTAAGACAAGTTAAAAGATGGAGTATGTCGCTAAGCTAGTGAAAGTCAATGGATCCGTGTGCGACATATTTAAAGCAAGACAACGCTTAACATGAAAAATAAGACACTTTACCACCTTTATAAACCCCAGCCAACGATTTTAACTGTATTAAGCCCCAAAATAGTGGTATACCCCTTTAAGACCATCTCCCTAGTAGCCACGGTTGCCCCAGAGAAGGAAAGATCACATACTACAATTCACATACATTATTTCCGTAGTTTAGTCATAGGCAACTTGGTTTCAGATACAATGCATGTACAGTATTTGTTCCATATATTCACCGCATTATGCCGGTTTCTAAACAAGGCAATTCCTCAACTTAGAGACGATGAAAGTATTTGTACTGAGTGAACTAGGTTGTAGCTGCTGCTAAATTCAGGTCATCCATCATTGGTCTAGTTCTTTGTGTAGGAAGAAAATAGTTTTTAAAAAGCTCTCATATTGTCATACATACTGCCTGTTGTCCGCTTTTCAGCACCATGTGACATCTCCTGTAGCGTTCCCGTTTTAAATGAGCATGAGTAATGCGACATACTCGCTATGCTGCGAGCAGGGCTGGGCTGTACTGACGGAGAAATAGGGCCCGGGCACTTTTGGCTTAAAGGGGCCTCTCATAATGAGTGGCACAGAACTGACTCACCGGTTGGCCCCTCACCCTTGTGGGCGCCTATTTTCAGAAATGTAATTATTTTTTTTATTTTTTTTTTTAAGAAAATAGGGGGCCCACGAGGGTGCGGGGCACACCGGGAAATGCCCGCTATGCCATGTGGCCAGTCCAGCCCTGCACTGTGGGCACTCTGGCATGTTGTTGACAAAGCTTTTGGCATTGAAGCAGCAGTGAAACGAGGCGATAGGAGGGACTGGAGGGATAGGAGGGTAGGCTGGAAGGAGGGCAGCTCGTCAGCCAAGGGACGCGCCTTAATGAGGCCCATGGCATGTCGAATGGACAGCAGTGGGGATGCAGCAGCAGTAGCAGCAGTGGGGATGGGATGGATCCCAGACAGTAGTCCAAGCCAGGAGCAGCAACAGCAGCAGCAGCAATAGCAGAAGCAGCAGCAATAGCAGCAGCAATAGCAGCAGCAATAGCAGCAGCAATAGCAGCAGCAATAGCAGCAATAGCAGCAATAGCAGCAGCAGCAGCAATAGCAGCAGCAGCAGCAGCAGCAGCAGCAGCAGCAGCAATAGCAGCAGCAGCAATAGCAGCAGCAGCAGCAGCAATAGCAGCAGCAGCAGCAGCAGCAGCAATAGCAGCAGCAGCAGCAGCAGCAATAGCAGCAGCAGCAGCAGCAGCAATAGCAGCAGCAGCAGCAGCAGCAGCAATAGCAGCAGCAGCAATAGCAGCAATAGCAGCAGCAGCAGCAGCAGCAATAGCAGCAGCAGCAGCAGCAGCAGCAATAGCAGCAGCAGCAATAGCAGCAGCAGCAGCAGCAGCAGCAATAGCAGCAGCAGCAATAGCAGCAGCAGCAGCAGCAGCAGCAGCAGCAGCAATAGCAGCAGCAGCAGCAGCAATAGCAGCAGCAGCAGCAATAGCAGCAGCAGCAATAGCAGCAGCAGCAATAGCAGCAGCAGCAATAGCAGCAGCAGCAGCAGCAATAGCAGCAGCAATAGCAGCAGCAGCAGCAATAGCAGCAGCAGCAATAGCAGCAGCAGCAATAGCAGCAGCAGCAATAACAGCAGCAGCAATAACAGCAGCAGCAATAACAGCAGCAGCAATAACAGCAGCAGCAATAACAGCAGCAGCAATAACAGCAGCAGCAATAGCAGCAGCAGCAATAGCAGCAGCAATAGCAGCAGCAGCAGCAATAGCAGCAGCAGCAATAGCAGCAATAGCAGCAGCAGCAATAGCAGCAGCAATAGCAGCAGTAGCAGCAGCAGCAGCAGCAGCAGCAGCAGCAGCAGCAGCAATAGCAGCAGCAGCAGCAGCAATAGCAGCAGCAGCAGCAGCAGCAGCAGCAGCAGCAGCAGCAATAGCAGCAGCAGCAGCAGCAGCAGCAATAGCAGCAGCAGCAGCAATAGCAGCAATAGCAGCAGCAGCAATAGCAGCAGCAGCAATAGCAGCAGCAGCAGCTAGGGTCCCTGACCTCTTCCTGACCCCAGTAGCCTCCTCCTGTCTGCCTGGGCTGGCTGAACTAGCGGGGCCGGCCAGCGCCATTTAATGGGATCGTTAGGGATCTATAAAACAAACAAGGCAGAGCGCCCCTAATGAACTGGGCTCAGGAGAACAAGCCCTCAGGAAGAGGAGAGGAGGAGAAGGAGAAGAAAAGGATAAGAAGAAGAGGGAGAAAAGAAGAAGAAGAAGAAGAAGGAGAAGAAGAAGACGAAGAAGAAGAAAAAGAAGAAGAAAAAGAAGGAGAAGAAGAAGAAGAAGAAGAAGAAGAAGAAGAAGAAGAACAAAACTCATTCTGCAATGCACATTTTTCTGAAAGATGAAGTCACAGACATGGATGTTTATGTGAACACACGCACACGTGCATGCATGTGCGTACAGAGCACTACAGACTGCAGACAGATGCACGCGCGCGTGCACACACACACACACACACACACACACACACACACACACACACACACACACACACACACACACACACACACACACACACACACACGCAATACAAACACACAGACAGATATACAGTGTATCCTTAGCTGTCCCTGAAATCCAGTTTGTAGACATAATATTTGGCAGCAGCAGCAGCAGCAGTGATAATGGGTTTTGCGGAGGACAAAAGGAGTCACAGGTGGTCTGGCTTTCCCTGTTGTCTCAGTGGACATGAAGAGGGCAAAATGCCCTACAGTGTCCAAACAGTGAAGCAAACTAGCGGATAATCTCATTTTCCGTCAATCTGCTTAGGGCCATTTAAGAGGACCTCTGTGCTGTGCTGCTCACAAAGTGGAATGACTAAAACTCTCTACTGTACAGGAAAAAGGCTTTCCTACCTACGATGTGATGAGTGGATGATAGGATTCAGCATGACATCACCGCAGCCAGAGTGGTGTAGTAGGCTCTCTGAACTCAAGGCTATTTTTGTGCACAGCGTTAACATTTACACCTGTAAACATTTTGTTAGCAAAATAATGTTCTTTTTCAACAGCTCAACATCACTAACCTACCGGATATGAGAGACTGTTTTTTGTTGTTGTGCGTTGTTGAAATAAAGCAGCTCAATCGCCCCTACTACTTGTGTTCACACAGTGACATTTACACCCACATACATTTTATTAGCAAATAATACTCTTTTCAGAAGCTGAAAATCACTAATCTACTCGATATAAAAGAGAGATTGAGTGTTAATGTGTCCTAGAGGTGTTGATGGAATATAATCAGCTCAGAATAAAGCTGAATTAATTCAAGCTCAGCTGGAATCAATCAAACCCCCCCCCCCCGTCCTGGGCCTTCCTCGGCCTCCTCTGTGGGGCTGTGGGGTTCAAGGCAGAGACATGGAGCATATGGTATGAAACTGTGGAGGAGGAGGTTAACACAGGCATGTTTGTTTTCTTCTCTCTCTCTCTCTCTCTCTCTCTCTCTCTCTCTCTCTCTCTCTCTCTCTCTCTCTGTCTCTCTCTCTGTCTCTCTCTCTCTCTCTCTCTCTCTCTCTCTCTATCGGTCTCTATCTGTCTCTCTCTTTCTATGTGTGTGTGTGAGAGTTTGTGTGTGTGTGTTTATGTGTGTAACCATGATAATATGGATTTAAAGCCCCCCCTCTCTCTCTCTCTCCCTCTTTCTCTCTCTCTCTCTCTCTCTCTCCCTCTGTCCCTCTGTCCCCCCCCCCCTCTCTCTCTCTCTCTAAGTGTGTGTGTAAGTGTAAGTGTGTTTAAGTGTGTAACTATGAGAAAAGGGATTTAAAGCCCCCCTCTCTCTTTCTCTCTTTCTTTCTCTCTCTCTCCTCTCTCTCTCTCTCTCTCTCTCTTTCTCCTTCTCCTCTCTCTCCTCTCTCTCTCTTTCTTCCCCCCCCCCCCCTCTCCCCCCTCTCCGCAGAACACCCTGAAGGCCTACCCGTGTGGTTCAGACCACACCCCCAGCCCCATGGCCAGCCGTATGCCCGTGGAGAGCAGAGCATTGTGGGATAGCCCCTCTGCTCGCCTCACTGCGGTGGCCGTCAGTGTGCGCGACCAGCACACCATCGCCTTCCTGGGAGACGCCAAGGGCCAGTTGCACAAGGTACAACATGAGGCACAGTTGGTCTCTTTTCTTTAAAGTGAAAGAAAGAAAAAGAAAGCCCATTGGGAAACTCCAACTCCCATTGTCATTGTGACACAGCACTCCACAGCACACAAGTGAACACTGCACACTGCACACAACGAAATTGCATTTATGCCTCACCCGTGCAAGGGGGCAGCCCTCAGTGGCGCCCCATGGGGAGCAGTGCGGTGGGACGGTACCATGCTCAGGGTACCTCAGTCATGGAGGAGGATGGGGGAGAGCACTGGTTGATTACTCCCCTCACCAACCTGGCGGGTCGGGAGTCGAACCGGCAGCCTCTGGGATGCAAGTCTGACGCCCAAACCGCTCACCCATGACTGCCCACAAAAAATAAAGGGACACTGTGTGAGATTTTTAGTTGTTTATTTCCAGAATTCATGCTGCCCATTCACTAATGTTACCTTTTTCATGAATACTTACCACCAGCATCAAATTCTAAGTATTCATTATGACTGGAAAAATTGCTCTTCTCCATGGTCCGCCATTTTGAATTTCCAAAAATAGCCATTTTTGGCTGCAAAAATTACTGAACTTGGACCATACTAGAAAATATTTGTTTATTACTTAGTAAACTTTCATGTAAAGATCAAATTTGGCAATAGGCAGCCCAGTTTCAATGAGCAGCACAGTTGCAGTACCCTTTTTGACCATTTCCTGCACAGTGTCCCTTTAAAAAAATATTATTTTGGTCTTTTATTAGTTTCATTTATGATAGGACAGTGAGAGACTTGACAGGAAACGAGTGGGGAACAGGAGATGAGGAAGGTTCGGCAAAGGACCCGGGCGGCCTGAATGGAACCGGGTTGCCGGCTGGTGTAGCAGTGCGGTGCCCAGCCGGTTGGGCCACGGTGGGGCCGGCCGACTCCCCGGAGGGCTGGCACCCCTCCACTCCCCATATCTGACACAGCACTATAAATCAGTGATTTTCAACCTATGGGCCGGGGCCCACTGGTGGGCCCTGAAGGTATACCAAGTGGGCCTTGAAATAATATTCTAAAAATTATAATCACATTTTGGTGTGTGTTGCTGCTGATTTATGTGAGTTTTATTCGTAATCGGGTCAGAGGTGGGCCCCGAACATTTGTGACAATTTCGAGTGGGCCCCAAGTTGGAAAAGGTTGGGAACCCCTGCTATAAATAAATGAGTGATTGAAAAATACATCATGACAGCTCTGGGTAGGGAATGGCATGACCATATATTTGTTTAAAAACTGCATACCACAGGTAGCTTGAGAAGCATACGGCCTTCACTATGGAACTATGGTACACCACATCCCGTTTCCAAGACAGCAGTATATAAAGTAATGACTGAACACATCATAACCAGATCAGGGTAGGGAATGGCATGACGATATATTTGTTTAAAAACGGCATACCACAGGTAGCTTGAGAAGCATGAGGCTTTCACTGTGGTACGCTTACATAAGATACAGCATCTGTACGTGAAGATCCACATTCATACACATATTGAAATTATGTCAAATGAGTGAAGCCATAAACGTTGAAGCCATAAAATTAGACTTCATTTTGGAGAAAGGAAAAAGGTTTCTTCCTGTCATCCAAAAGGTTTAGTCAGTTCCGGCCTGATGTTAGGAAACCTGAAAACTCATCTCTGGATCCCTGTTGAGCCCCGGGCTATTTACTGTGACGTGCTTACACAAGGCATAGCAGTATTGCCCAAAGTTTTTCCAAACCAAACTCCACTTCCCTCTTTAGAAAAAAAACACCTCATGGACCCCTCCCCCATATCCAAGGCCAACAGCATTACGTAAAATGTAATGATTGAATGCAGCATAACAGCTCCTATAGCAGGGAATGGTGTATTTGAAGATGATATAACATTTGTTTAAAACACAGTGCATTCCATTTATACAAGATATAAGTAATGAAAATGAAAAAGGTAATATTTTAACACCTCTGTTCACATTCCTCTTGGGATTTATAGTGGATAAGCAACGGTTCACAATCCACACTTTAGGAAACTCTCCTGTGTCTTATTTACCATCTTAGTCACTTTTTAGGACATGTCTTTACTCTTCATTTTTATGGTCCCTGTTACAGTTTAGGCAACATGAAGTACACACTGCTTAGTAAGAAGTCGGACT
>NC_085866.1:3723608-3773608 GCF_034702125.1 Engraulis encrasicolus
TGTACATGCAAACAGACACAGACACAGACACACACACACACACACACACACACACACACACACACACACACACACACACACACACACACACACACACACACACACACACACACACACACACACACACACACACACACACACACACACACACACACACACACACACACACACACGCACGCACACACACGCACGTGTGTACGCACCTCCTTACATGCATGCACACACAGATAAGCAGACACAAAACTATGGTAGATGTATAAAGTAGTGTTTCATTGGGTGTTAGGTTGAAACTGCTATCCTGTTGTCTAGACTTGGCACTGTGCTGCAAGCTATGGTGACCTGTAGCCTTTCACAGTAATAAGTCTTCTGCTGATACATATAGGTGGAGAAGAGACCAGTGTCTACAGTAATATGTCTTTTCCTAATGCGTTTAGGTGGAGAAGAGACCAGTGTCTACAGTAATATGTCTTTTCCTGATGCGTTTAGGTGGAGAAGAGACCAGTGTCTACAGTAATATGTCTTTTCCTGATGCGTTTAGGTGGAGAAGAGACCAGTGTCTACAGTAATGTGTCTTTTCCTGATGCGTTTAGGTGGAGAAGAGACCAGTGTCTACAGTAATATGTCTTTTCCTAATGCGTTTAGGTGGAGAAGAGACCAGTGTCTACAGTAATATGTCTTTTCCTAATGCGTTTAGGTGGAGAAGAGACCAGTGTCGGAGTGTGAGGGCCACTCTGACTGCGTGTCCTGCTTAGCCTCTCGAGACCCCTACTGCGGCTGGTGTGTGCTCGAGGGAAGGTACGTAGACCAGTGGTTCTCAACCTCTCAACCGTTCAACCTTTTTTTGAAGAAATACGCCCTTGACCTCTTCAAAAGCATGCCAACACCCCCCTGACCTCACCATAAACATGTCAGCACCCCTCACCAACAGCATGATGTTAAAATGTATGAAAACAGCACAGTTATAATAATAATAATAGTTTTCTGTGTGATATGAGTGATTATTAGGACTGTGCAATATATCGTATTTATATCGGGATAACGATATTTCAGTGTATCGATATCAAATTTCATAATATCGATATAAACAATATTTTGGTCAGTTGCCTCTACTACCAAAACAGACAGCAACAGAGCCTTCCCCTCCACGTGAGCCACTGCCAGCACAGCTGACTTGCAGCCAACCTACACTCACTCAGAATACCCTGTCTGTGTTTCCCTATGACTACTCTCACGCTACTGAATGGACGCAACAGCTTTCTTTAAAAAAAAAATATTGTTTACAAATATTGTGATATCAATATTGAATAAAAATACCGTGATATTGATATTTCCCAATATCGAGCAGCCCTAGTGATTATGCTGTATGATTATTAGACAGCTTTCTAGAATGGTGTGAGAGATTCCATTCACTTTGAATGGGCACTCCCATCAACTCCTCCTCTGTAGAGCCCCTGTTGAGAAACAGTAGTCTCAGCCAGAGAATACAGGAAGAGACTGTACTATCTCTGTGTAGGCTTTAACCCCTCAGGGTGATCTTGTATGTCTGCTGCGCTCACCCATTCAATACTAACCCAATATCTACTAATAATGTAATCTAATGATATAGAATAAGCGGTCTGCCTAGAGAGCGGTGGAAGTGTTGCGTGGGCTGATGTAAACATTTGTCTCCTCGGGCAATATATCTGTCTCCTGTCCGATGCTGATCGCAACTATTGGCAGCTGTTTCTAAATATGGGATGGGAGTGGCCTATCACTCAGATATTAATTCGTATTCATATTGATTGTAACTTGCTGTATTTAGTTCAAATCACATCAAATCACCTTGAATAATTACCTGGGGCGGTACTAGGTTGTTGCTTCTGCTTCCCATCACTACCCTATACAATATAATGATCACTAAATGCCAGAGGTGTCAGAAGTAAAAGTAGAATTAAAAAAAAAGAAACCCAGGTGAAAAACCCATATACTTAAAGTGTACTTTTTTTGACCGTACTTAGTACAAAGTGTACTATTTTCGGCGATTTAAAGTGCGCTTCATTGCACTATTAGTGCGCTGAAGCACTACTAAAGCAGTACTTCAGCACACTTGCAGCACACTGAGGATGCTAAATTGGCACCGCTTTTGGACAACTTTAAGTGCACTACAAGCATACTTTTGAAAGTATGCTCCAAACACGCTTTTCATTCATTCGTATGGCATTAAGAGTGTGCTTGAGTACACTTCTATAACATTTTATTGTTACTAGAAGTTCAATAAAAGTATATTAACTTCATGCTTCTTTGGACTACATTGGAACATTTTAAGTCTGTAAAAAGTAAATCACATTAAGTATTGTAAATATATAACAGGTATGCTTAAAGTATATTTACAGTACACTCCCAAGTACATGAAATAATATAAATGTGATACTACAATCCATGCTGGTCCTCAGAGCTTGTACATTACACACAGGCACATGTCACAGTAGTGATACAGTATGCATGCCTAGCACAACTAACATTTACAATCATTGCATTGTTACAGAGATTTCAGATACACATTTCACTTTATTTCAATCTTGTTCCACCTTCCTGCATTTGATCACTTGAATTGATCACTAATGGTGACCCTCTACTCTTTGTTTGAACAACTAGTTCCAACTTACCTCCCACCATGATATCATGGGAAGTGTGAGCCTATATATACCAGAACATATACGTGACCATCATAATGACGGTGAGAACATGGTCATTTTTTGTGTACCACTTTAAAATTTTAAACTCCTACAATTAACACAGAATATAACAATGAGTAATATTTTCATACAAACCAAAAATATTCCTTCAGGATAAATGGCTTTCTGTTTGAGAAATTTAGCTCCAAGAAGTGCATTGCATGATGGGACATGTATGATGGTGCATCATGGGTAAATGCACTTTGTGTAAGCACACTTTGAAGATATTTGGGTGAAGTACAATCATGGTGCACTTAGAAAAAGTGTACTTGCAATATGTTAAAGCGATTTACTTTAAAGCGCACTATAGAAAATCACACTTCAAAGACATTTGGGTGAAGTGTAATCATATTGCACTTTAAAAAAGTACAATTGCAATATGTTATTAAAAAATACACTTTTAGTAAGTTCACTATTAGAACACTATTAGTACATTCCTCTAAATACACTTTAGCCAAACATCTTCGAAGTGCACTTGAAGTATGGTTCGCTAAGTGTACTTTCTTTGAGAGCAACTTAAATACATCTAATTTTAAGTACACTTTAAATAAGCATATTGTAAACATACTTTTTCTTAGCACAAAAAGCACGAGTGCACTTTTAACATGCTAAGTACACTTCAGTCATGCTTTTATTGTACTAAATTGAACCACTTTTTCACCTGGGAACACAGTTCTAGTTTCCTTCCAATACAGGTAACTTAACTGGTAAAATAGGTGATCTGTGTACTGTGTACTAACGATCAGCTGACTCTGCGCTGATTGGATTAAGTTTGTGGCCGGTTCTTGTTAGAGTTTCAGTGTTTTTCAGTAGCACTCATTAGACACAATGGAGTAAACGGTGTAACTGCTATGTAACATCATGTGCTAGCGTTGTACTTACACCATGAATTTACTCTACTTTTACTTTTGACACCGCTGCTAAATTTGACTGGACTTGACTTGACTAAATGCTCTCTTGTTGTGTATTTAGTAGTTCAGCTGAAGATCAGAACAATGCTGGGCTTTCCAGTAACGGGCCGCTGCACTGCATTACTGTCAGTGTGTCATTGTATGAGTGTACAAGAGACTTGACCCAACTCTGAAAGTTCACTTGTTCATTTCGTAGTGCACAGACAGCCTGACTCACACACCCTACTCAGTGACTAGTGGGTGAATCAGTGAATTTAGAGCCAGCCTCGGTTCATAATGAAACCAGTAAATCGAAACACTAACACTACATTTCGGTTTCCCTCTTATTCTATTGACATGTGTAAACATGCATATAGCCACATGTACTACCAGAGATTCTTTAATTATATAGAGATATGCCAATGTAATAGGTTGCTGTGGGCACCTAACATGACCAGGTTCCGGTCTGCCTAAAGGAGCGTGTCATAATACTCCTAGCATTGAATAGAACAGTCCTTAGGTCTGCCTAGGTCTGCCTAAAGGGGGATCCCCCCCCTCCCCCTTGCAATAATAGAACCTGGAAACAATGGGCCATTGGAACCTCTCTCTCTCTACTCTCTCTGTTTGTGATGCGATGCCTTTGAATGTGAGTACTCTTACACAGTGCTGTACATACCTATCCCTAAGTTCACCACTTTGGTACAATACAACAACATAAGGAGACATGCAGTTACACACTGTGGCAAAGCACACTAAGGCCGGCCACACATTGGCTCCGACAGCACTGCGGCGCACTTTGCTTCCGACATAGTTCGGACCCCCAAACCAAATTTCACACCAACATAGCATCTATAGTGGGTGGCGCAGACAAAATAGAACTTGTCTCTAATTGCTATCCGACATCGACATCCACGGACATCCGCGCCAGTGTGCGGGGTTCTATTGAAAACAATGACATCGAACTTTTGCCAAGCAATGCTCAGCACTTTGTCGGAGCCGGTGTGCGGAAGCCCTAAGCCCCTCTCATATGGAGTTGCCTGTCCATGGGGACCCAGGTTCGAGTCCAGCCTGGGTCATGTCCTAACCCTGCCCCCATTTTTCTCTCTCCCGCTGTCTTCCTGTCATAATCTCTTCTGTTCCTTCTATTTATTTATTATTACCGGTATGTGCTTTTGAATTCTATGCTATTGATATCGTTTTTTTGATAATGCTGTCTGCTTATTGATATTTTAATGTTGAGGCTTTTATTGATATGTTAAACCTTGCAGGTTTAGTTTTCAAATAAAATGTAAATAATAATAATAATAATAATAATAATTATTATTATTATTATTATTATTATTAGTAGTAGTAGTAGTAGTAGTAGTAGTAGTAGTAGTAGTAGTATTATCATCAATAAGAGCTGTTGCGTCCTGCGTCTCCAGGTGTGGTGTGCGGTCGTCGTGCCAGAGGGGTTCTCTGGAGGGCCAGTGGCTCTGGAGCTTCAGCCCCCAGCAGCAGCAGCAGCAGCAGCAGGCAGCCTGCCTCAGCGTCTCCTCCCTCAGCCCCCTCAACGCCAGCCACGGAGAGGAGACCACCGTAAGCACACAGCATACATTTAATTATATTATGTTGTAATTAGAGATGCACTGGATCCTGATTTTTAGGATCCTGCCGGATACCGGATCCACTGCTTAAGATCCTGCCGGATCCGGAACCGGATACCGGATCCTACGAAAGGGTTGAAACACATAGCCTACTCACACATGTGGGCCCTTTTTATCACGTTGGCTCAAACTATTTTGACTGAAAAGCCTCGGCTACCGGATCCTGGATCCTGGAACTGGATCCGGATCCTGTGAAAAACCCTATTATCCTGCCGGATCCGGAACCGGATCTTGGATCCTGTACATCTCTAGTTGTAATAAATTACAATCCACTATTCTAACTTACATTACATTATATTAAACGGCTTTTAGTTGACTTTTTCACTGAGAGTAATTAAAAGTAAATCAGGTGTACTGTAGGCAGCACCCACCCAGACCACCATAAGAATGCTGCATACATTACATTACCTTACCTATATTATATTGCAATGTATTCATTTTAAATCACAATGTATCACATTGCATTGAGTTGACTTTATCACCCAGAGTAATTAACAATACATTAAGTGTAGGCAGCACCCTCTCAATGGCAGCTATGGAGAGCAGACCACTGTAAGCATGTTAAGCACTGTAAGCACGCTGCATTACCTATATTATATTGAATTATAATGCGTTATTTTTAAAGCTTACCTTAAATTAGATTGCATTGAGTTGATTTTATCACCCATAGTGATTAACAGTAAATTAGCTGTAGGCAGTACCCGCCCTCTCAATGCCAGCTATGGGGAGGAGGCGACCGTAAGCACACCGCATTGCATTGCATGGAATTGACATTTCATTACATCACATGATGTTTCATTATGTCTAATTACGGTAAATTGCATTACACTGCATATACATTACATCACATTGAGCTTATGCAATTATCCCAAGAGGATTAATTAGGGTTACACTTGATCATGGACACTTCCGCCATGAATGAGGCTTCAAAAAGGCTTCTTCTTTTACCCTCAAGCGACCGGCCTGTTTTTGCGACTAATCTGACCAAGCGGGGTCATTTATGACCCCAAGGAGTTTATATAGAAATACCACTTTATAAATTATTTTTTGGGGTTCATTCAAATTTATTTGCATCTTGCACATACTTGTCCCTCATATAAAGCAAAAAAATGTGAATTTGAACATTTTATTGTTTTGCTAAAAATGTGTCAAACTTACATACGTATATGCTAATTATGATGTATGCCCTCATTTGCATATGTAAACATCAAAATACAAAAAACATCCAATACATTTTTTTCTTCTCTCATCATCAGTAATCAACTGAGAAAGTTTCATGGTGATATCTATCATTTACATTTTTTAGCCTATTCACTTGTAGTAGTCTTACCATAATAATACAGTATATTTATGCTAATTATGGAAATTACTCAAAGTGAAACTTTGGGAAACCAAGCTAAATTCTATCCATTAGGCCCATAGATGATATTTCTGCAATAAAACTTTAGGGTACTCAACATTTCTGGGTTCATGAAATTACAAGATCAGAGAATATGGTAATTTACATAGACAAAACCATGTCTCAAACATATAACCTTATGCACACTCAAAATTTTTCTGAAACTTTTTCTGGACATTGTAGCTCTAAAAAGGTGTCTTCCATATGTATAAGAGCAAAGAAATAATTCAACTGATGCTTCAGCCTTTGTATAGCCCTATAATAAGGAAAATTCTAAAAACGCCATTGATTTCTACACTGATGACTTGTTTCCTCCCTCTTTGTTCATCAGGATGACTTCCATTTCATATTCTCATCATGTGTCTAGGACCACAGTGCCATGATATAAACAAATATGGAGCAAAAACAGAGGAAATAATACCTGGGTGCCCTCACAATATGCTTTGTTGGCTATCGCAGGGGTGCCCTATTTATTTATATAATATATTATATTTTAATACTATAAATGTTTATATTTTGAATATTTTAGGTCTGCTCACCATGGCCTGCCCCAAGACACAAAATAGAAAAACCAGAGTTTGAAAATTACAACAGCAATGGACATCATAATGTTGAGTATCTCATGGATCCTCTCGGGGTCATAAATGACCCCAGAGGTGTTCTGATTATAAATTCCATATAGATGGTCCAAATCTCACAAAAATCATGCTCCACATGCACAACATGTGTATTGACAAACTCCTAGAAAGACAAGTTTTTCTGATGAAAATTGCAGAAATGGTGTATGAAAATATGTGCCCGGGGTCATAAATGACCCCAGTCGGTCGCTTTAGGGATGTACTGTACATTACTTGTAGGACTTATTTTAATGGCGGGTAGGATACTCATTTTCAGCTCAACTGTCCTTCCGAGTTTTCCTACAAATTTCACAGAAGGTTTTGATATGGTCATTTTTGACTTTCTGACATATTCCTGTGTCCCTACTTTTGGATGTTGAGACCAATCCTACATGCATATCCATACACCCATGAGTCATATGACAGCTACCCATACTACATGCTTGTACATACAGCCATGAGTGACATAACATATTTAATGTTATTGTGTTTAGCAATGATGCGTGTTTCATGTTCGTCTGTGTCTCTGATCAGATTGTCCTGGAGGTTCCTGGTCTGCCGAGTCTGTCTGAGGGGGAGGCCTACAGCTGTGTGTTTCAGGATACTGAGACTCCCGCCACCGTCCAGGGCACCAGCGTCACCTGCCTGACCCCACATGCCACCAGAGCTCCAATCATCAGCCACGGAAATGGTGAGACAATCATGGGCAGGGAAGCCAACAGAGGGGGACAAAGGGGTCAATTGTACTGGGCCCAGGGAGGAGGGGGCACAGAATTGGGTTGTCATTACATTGCATGTAATGGGTGGGGGGCCCTTTCAAATGACTTTGTCCTGGGCCTGGCCAAAGCTGTCAGTGGCCCTGATCATGGGTTGAAAGGAATAAGCATGCTCAACTTTCAGGGTGGAAAAAAAATAATAATTTGAGTGAAGGTAAAGAAAAACGATCAAATTAATGTAAGAGGCACCACACTGACTAGCATATCTCATTATGTAGCCTATTTAGCCGTGTCTATTGCAGCTGCGTTTCAGCCTAAGCCATCGTCAGTATGTGACATTCGTGGGCTAATTCTTTGAAACCAATTTGGGCTATTTATTGTAATTTGTGCCACTGTGTGGCCCATCTCTGTTTTGGCCTACTTATTACTCGTTGTACGACTGCATTAGCCTGGTTGTTTATCCAGCTAACAGATAGATCGGCAAAGAGAGAAGGCATAATCGCTAACACAGAAGGCTTGATCAACCTCATGTCAACCTCAAAATCAACCTCAAACCCGTCCGTCTATTAAATGATTATGAAATTATTATTCTGCCGTCTATTAAATGTCTTTTTTCGTGTACTGATGGGCCGTTTATGTGCCCTTCATGTTGCTAGGTCACATCAATATCACTAATAGAATTCCTGTTTAATTTGTGTATAATTCAGGCCCCGCTATGCTCCGATTAGTTTTGTATATAATTCAAGAGCATGGTTCTCAGATTGCAGAAATAATGTTGAGTGCTAATCTGCCGTTTGTGTCTGTGATGATAAGGATGATAAGGATGTGTTTTTCTTTTGCTGTTGTTGTTTATCGTCTTGGCCTGAGGGTATTTGTTAGCCAGCTAGTCGCTCCGGCCAGATGACCTCTGCTTCTCAGATGACCTCTGCTTCTCAGATGACCTCTGCTTCTATGGGAGCGGCATAATTGCTGGGGAACACATTCCAGAAATAATTGAGTTTGTTAGTTTTAATTCTGCTTGGAATAACAGTGCAGCAATCACAAACACAAAGGCCCTCTTTCTCATGAGTGGACGTAAGTTCCTGACATCCTTCTGCACCCCACGGTTAGTTCTGGATTTAAAGCAAAATAAATGTTTAGCTACGTATGTGCTGCTGACTGATGAAGGATGGCCTTTGTCATCGTGCTGGTATAATGTTGTAGTATGGAAGCAGGCCAGAAGGAGCTGTGCCTAATTGGTATGTGTGTGTGTGTGTGTGTGTGTGCGTGCGTGCGTGCGTGCCTGTGTCTGTGTCTGTGTCTGTGTCTGTGTGCGTCTGTGTGTGTGTGTGTGTGTGTGTGTGTGTCTGTGTGCGTCTGTGTGTGTGTGTGTGTGTGTGTGTGTGTGTGTGTGTGTGTGTGTGTGTGTGTGTGTGTGTGTGTGTGTGTGTGTGTGTGTGTGTGTGTGTGTGTGTGTTTTATTGTTCCTCAGATTCGGTCACGGTGCCCCTCTCCCTGCGCTTCCTCAACATCACGGTAGCCAGCCAAGTCTTCACTTTCTACGACTGCGGCCGCGTCCAGCAGCTCTCCCTCACCAAGCCGTGAGTGGACACTCCTGCCTCTCCTTCTCTTTTGGTCTACAGATTTCCTGCTGTTTTGAATGCAAATTTCCAATTGTTATTTGAACTATGAAACATGTATTTATTGATTTTAGCTTTTTATTGACTCCACCACACTTGAAGTTTTATTGCATTGTATAGATACTAGAATAGAATAGAATAGAATAGAATAGAATAGAATAGAATAGAATAGAATAAAATAGAATAGAATAAACTTTATTGCCATGCAAGCATGACATTTGTCTTTGATCTCACCATATAAAAACATAATTGGACTTTCATTCCATTATACAATATAAATATAATATAGTAAATATAAAAAAACAGTGACAGATAAGTTTTATTATTATTATCACAAATTGCTGTCAGTGAATGTGCAGTAATGTGGAGCATGCAGCAACAGCGGGGCAAGCCCAGGAAGAGTCAGCCAGGGTGGGGTGGGGTGGGGCTGGACTGGCCATGAGGCATACAGGGCATTTGCCCGGTGGACTATTGATGATTTTGGCCCGTTCTTCACCTCAATGCAGTGGTATCCACAAGTGTCCTTGTGCCGCTACAGTTGGCCTCTCAGAGTCAGATTTCAATGTTAATTTTGGCTGTTGTAGTCAAAATAGCTCGTTATAGATTACTAACTACCTGGCTGATCGGCCTTGGCTGAAAATGCCAGCCTGGTTTTTCATCCCAGCCCAGCCCTGAGCCAGGGAAAGGCAGCCGGAGTTGGGGGGTGGGGTGGGGTGGGGTGGGGTGGTGCCAGGGAGAGGCAGCCGGAGTTGGGGGGTGTTGAGGGGTGGGGAGGGGTGGTGCCAGGGAGAGGCAGCCAGGGTCAGGGTGGGGCTCATTAGAATACAGGGCTGTGAGGTGTGGCTGGCTGGCTGACTGGCTGGCTGGCTGGCTCGATGGGGATGGGCACCAGGAATGTCAGACATTTGGCCCGCAATCAACCCAGCCAACCCAGCAGTAGCAGCAGAGGAAGAAGCAACAGAAAGCAACAGCAGTGTGGGGCTGTGGAATGAGGAGCAGGAGGAGAGGAGAAAGAAGATGATCGAGGGGGAGGAGGAGGAGGAGGGAGAAGGGAGGAGGAGGGAGGCGAGAAAGAAAAAGAGAAAGAAATACCAGGGCAGCTGTCATCCTCTGCGGCCACAGCGATGTGGCAAAGTCACGGTGACAGATGTCGTTACTGATCTCAAAAGGGGGGGTGAGGGGGGGAGGAGAGGCCCCATAGGCCACATTCCTACCCTGCAAACTAGAGGCAGAGCCAAGATGAATATTTGACCAAAAAGACTGAAATATTAGTGTTGGCTTCCAAGTATGCCAAGTGTCGATGACCGTTGCCTTATATAGAGTACGTGGCATAGATTTAGCAATTGGTTGCCTGCCGGCTGTCTGTTCTGATTACTGTCTGGACTAGTGTCTGGTGAAATAGCATGTTGAAATACTATACGCCTCAAGCAGAGCATTTGGTATTCAAGAAATTCTTTTGTTCCTTTGTCACCCGCATTCGTGGGGTAGCTACGTATGTATGACCAATTGAAGACGTAAATAGCTGTCATATCAAGAACCCCCAAACTATCAGGCTCTTTCCAAAGCTATACTTTGTCCCATCAGGATCGTATTTGTTTAAGTATGCCTAAATTCACAATGAATTTCATGGTAAATTCTGGTGACAGATGTAGACTCTCTAGTATACTTTTATGTAGACGCATGCTTTGAATCAGTAGGCCTAGAGCAACACAAAAGAAAGGTTTACTGACCAACACAGGCAAGGCAACAATTTGCAAGTCTATAGAATAAAGCATCATGTTCAAAATAAAGTTTCAAGTTCAATGGGTTCCAAAATCATTTTATTCATTCAATGTAATACTATGTACAACAAAGACATAAAACAATACATTTACATAAGGTGATGTGTGTTTATTTTAGTGAAGTCAATGATATTAATAATGGTTGCATACTGTACAATAATGAATGAAGAGCTTCGTTGTAAAGTGGCGTATGTACAGTATAAATTTTGGAACATTTTGGGAAATTGACACTTTTGTATTGGGCATTCCATTGCAAAATGCATTTTAAATGCATTTAGAAAGTATGTTCTCAAAATATTTGAATGGCAAGAATTCACACATGATGATAGGACACTTCTGAACAGTGATTTAAAATGCAAATGTTAAAAATGGTGGATGCGTCGTTTTGCACAGAAACTCTTCAAATGTCAATGTTTGTCCTATTCTTAGGTGCACAGGATGTGTGAGCAGTCGCTGGAGTTGCAACTGGTGTATACACCAGCACGTTTGCACACACAAGCCAACCTGTAGCGAAGGGGTCATCATTTACAATGAACATGTAAGTTTTGTTCAACAGTGCTGATTATTATTCTGGTGATGCTGATGTGCTTTCCCTTCAGTCCTCCTGGTGTTTGTTTTTTTTTTTTTGTACTCCTGCATGATGCTTTGTCTGGTCCCTGTCTCCAGACAAAATATTTTGTCAGTGTTATCTCTAGCGTTGTGTTCGTCCATTATTTATGTGTTGCCCTGTTTATTTTTTCCTTATTTGTGTGTATTTATGTTTGTGTTTTTTTCTGTTTTTGTTTCTGTCCCTTGTTGCACATCTCCTCCTCCACTTCACTCCCCTGTGTGTCAACAAGTTCAAACTCCCCACCTCTGGCCCCACCGTCTCCACCCCCACCACCACCACCAATAAAGCCGTCAATAGATTAGCATCGACCACGCAAAGTCCTTCAGTTCCGACCACAGCCATCCACTTAGCGACTGCAGCATCGCTGGCCACTGAGGCACCAGCATCATCAGTCACTCCTCTACCCACCACCCCTGAGCCTACCGTGGGGCCCACCACCACCACCACCACCACCTCCACCACGCCTCCTCTCAGCTCCACCACCACGGCTACGTTGCCTCCCATGCTGAACCAAGCCACCACCGTGACCGACGCACCCACCACCACCACCACCAGTCCTCCACCAGGGAGGCCCACCACAGCCATCAGCTCTGCTGCTGCTGCTGCCAGTGAGGAGGAACTACTAGAGGAAACCGGAGGAGCTGTAGAGGAAGCCATGAGGACCGGGGCTCAAAACAACTCAGATGCCGAAAAAGACGAGAAGGAGAACGCGCCCGAGGAATCTTCTGTCCCGGGTTTTGGAACTACCCCTTCGCCGAGCGTGGTTGTTCAGCCTCCTCTTGACGAAGTGGACGGTGACGTGGTCCCCGTGGGTGATGAAGTCCTTGCTGATGTGGCTGAGGCTGCTCTCACCACCCCCAAGACCCGGGTCACTTCCTGGCTGGATGCCCCAATGGAGGAGGCCAATGGGGAGGAGGAAGCCGATGCTGCTGCTGCTGGGGGTGCAGATGTGTCATCCGCATCCTCATCTGCCACAGCGCCCTCTGGGGATGGGGAGGGGGAGGGCAGCCCGCCCGACTTCTCCCAAAACCCAGACATGATGGCAGACTATCAGGCCGACTCGGCTGAGTTTTACCTGCCGGTGAGTCAGGCCGTCCGAAGAGAATGTGTGTGAGAGGGCTGAGGTGAAGACTTCAAAATAGTTCACTTGATACTAACACAGTTTGGATGGAAACATAGAGGATTCTCTGCTTTTTACGCCACTAATACGTTCATAGATTATATTTCATCTTTCACAAAATCTGTCCTTCCTTTTCCTCTCGTCTGTCTTTTAGATGCTGGTCCATTGAGCTTTTAGTTTAGTTGTCTTTGTCATACATGTAGAACATTTAGTGGATTTTTTGTGATGAGTTTTATTGTCCATTGTCATTTCCACAATAATGGCAGCCTCTTCTCCGTTTTTGCACCTGTGTTCTTTGTGTTATTTATGCTCCATGTATTACCATGTATCACATACTGTAGCCTGTATCCCATTGTCACTTGGTTCCCTCTGCAGAAGACAAATGCTCCTTCTGGATAACTACATCCGATTTACAGAGAGACAGAGAGCGGTTAGAGCCCAGCTGTTGTATGTGCATCAGTTGTCCTCATGGCGGACTCATGGGCTATACAACTTATCATTGTTTTGACAGTCTTTGTCCTGATCTCTCTCTCTGTCTCTCTCTCTCTCTCTCTCTCTCTCTCTCTCTCTGTCTCTGTCTCTCTCTCTCTCTCTCTCTCTCTCTCTCTCTCTCTCTCTCTCTCTGTGTGTGCGTGCGTGCGTGTGTGCGTGTGTGTGTGTGTGTGTGTGTGTGTGTGTGTGTGTGTGTGTGTGTGTGTGTGTGTGTGCGTGCGTGTGTTTGTGTGTGTGTTTTGAGCAGGGAGATGAGGGCTCGTTTGTGAGTGGCGGGGCGTTTGCGTGTCCGTGTGTGGAGAACATCCAGGGCTCCTCCCTCCTGCCCGTCAACACGGAGAGGAAGATCACTCTGACCGGGCGCAACCTGCACCTCTACAAGGTAATAATAATAATAATAATACTTCCGTTTTACTGTATATAGCGCCTTTCAAAACACCCAAGGACGCTTCACAGAGTGTTGTGTTGGAAAGTGTGAGTGTGTGTGCGCCTCAGTGTGTGAGCGTGTGTGTGAATGCATGTAAGTGAAAGTGCTTGTGGAACTAGCAGCCATAAGCCTCCAGGAAGAGATGTGTCTTAAGGTGTTGCTTAAATATGGCCAGTGAAGGGGCATTCTGGATGTGGTAGGGCAGATTGTTCCAAAGAATGGGAGCAGCAACATGGAAGGCTCTGTCACTGGTGGTCGTGAGCCTGGTACGAGGGACGATCAGCTGGCCCTTGGAAGAGGACCGCAGGGATCTTGAGGGGTCATAGGGGTGAAGGAGGTCTGTGAGGTAGTGCGGTGCCAGACCATGGAGGGACTTGATTGTTAGCCAGTGAAGCTGCTTGAGTATGGGGGTGATGTGCTGCCAGGGTCTAGTGCCTGTTATGATCCTGGCAGCAGAGTTCTGGACAGGTAGCCAGAATGAATTCATACACAACCTGCACCACTACAAGGTAGCCAGAGTTAACTCATACACAACCTGCACCTCTTCAAGATAGCCAGGGTGAACTCATACTGTACACAGTCTCAACGCAGTCTCACCCCAAGTAGTCAATTTCTGACTACCTTGGACCAGACGGCAACTTTTGACGTCTTGGGTATTCCTTCCACGTCACATTTTGACTATGTGGCCTAACCCTAAACCTATTCCTAAACCTAACCTCAATGACGTTATGCTGCCACAAGGGGGCGCCTTTGAGGACATAGTCAAAATGTGACGTGGAAGGAATACCCAAGACGCCAAAAATTGCAGTCTTGGGGTGTCAAAAATTGAGTAGTCAAAAATTGACTACTTGGGGTGAGACTGTGTAGACAATCTGCACCACTACAAGGTAGCCAGAGTTAACTCACACACAACCTGCATCTCTACAAGGTAGCCAGAGTTAACTCATACACAACCTGCATCTCTACAAGGTAGCCAGAGTGAACTCATACACAACCTGCACCACTACAAGGTAGCCAGAGTTAACTCACTCCATTTTATTATCATTTAATGAAATAAAATTTCTGGGGAACAACAGGCATACGATTCAAAGGGATTGGTAACAATAAGCATAACATTCAAAGACCTAAAGTAATGCCTATTAAATTCATGATTCAACGTGGAGGGGAAGATTACCCTCACCGTATGCGACCCTCTTCTCTACAGGGTAGCCAGAGTGCCCTCATTATTTTCATTTGGAAAAATGAAATGGGTCAAGAACAATAGGCATGCAATTTAAAAACCCAGAGTAATGCTAATCTAGTGTATGCTTCAACATGGAAAGAGAGGCAGTTAAAAATGACCTCATACTTCCTTTATTTTCATTCAGAAAAATGAAGTGGGTCGGAAACAGTAAGCATACAAATAAAAAGCTTAAAGTAATGATAACCTAGTGCATGATTTAATATGGAGAGGAAGGTTCCCTTCGCTGGACGCAACCTGCCTCTCTGTAAGATAGTGACTGAACACACTGAAAGAAAGAATGACCTCATTGGTTTTATTTCCATTTGGAAAAATAAAATATGTCTAGGACGATAAGCGTACAATTCAAATACCTACTTAACACTCTATACCCCAATAGAATATTACAACAATGCCCCTGTTTCCTGAGAGTTATGTAATGCTCACATATTGAATGATTCATGGTGATGTAATGTATGTATTAATCACTTAATAGCCCTCTGTGATTACTTCAGTCATCCCTCGTCATCAATTAGGGGAGTTTCATTTACGTGTGCTCCACATTCATCAATATGTCGTATGTGCAGCTGGATTCTGTGTCACGCTAAGCAGCGTGTAAAGGACTGTGACATGAGCACAGCTGTCTGACATCATCAGAGGCAACATGTGCTTTAAAGTAGAAGTGGGGTGTGAAGCAGTCCACAGCCTTGTTGTCTTATGTTGCTGAGTGACGTTGGTAGGAAAAAGAACTAACCTTTAGTTTCGTTCCTTATGCCCTGTTTATTTACATTATTTGTAGCCAGTTTCTTTTCCTATGCCCCATTCAATTAATGATATTATTCAATGTATGTACACTACAGTATATTGTAATGCATTTTCTCTTTCTTTTGTCTTACCATCAGAACTCAGTGACCTCAAACAAAAGGTCTGTGGCTTGTTTGATTTACAGAGCTCTATGCGGCTTCTATGATCGCATTACGGGCCCAAAATAATAATGTTTGAATGATCTGAATAAGCCATAGTGAAAGCCTTCGTAGTAGCAGTAGCGGTTTCAAGGCAAGTCCCAAGAGCACTCCGAATATTTGTGGTCTGCGGTATAGCCTTACATAAGAGGAGCAGAAGTGTTTTACTGGTCACTGCACACTGAGTGTTGGTTGACAAAGTACAGTCAGAGAGAGTAGAGAGTTTCCAGGTTCTATTATTGAAAGGGGGAGGGGGGGAATCCCCCTTTAGGCAGACCTAGGCAGACCTAAGGACTGTTCTATTCAATGCTAAGAGTATTATGACACGCCCCTTTAGGCAGACCGGAATCTGGTCATGTTAGGTGCCCATAGCAACCTATTACATTGGCATATCTCATCTCTATATACTTAAAGAATCTCTGGTACAGTATATTAACCAACAAATGTACAGTACATCATAGGATTACATTATGGTAAAGGGGGAAATGGTAGATAAAGACAACAAGATTGAAAGAAGATTACTTGGACTGGATGGACATAAGACAGTATGGACATAGACAGTGCTCATACAGACATTTAAAGTCCAGTCTTGCACTTTAAATGTCTGTATGAGCACTGTCTATGTACATACTGTCTTAAGTCCATGTATAAGTACTGTCTATGTCTATACTGTCTATGTCCTTACCTAGATTAGTCTATGTCTGTATGGGAAAGCAAGAAATGTAATTTCAAATTCTTTGTATGACCAGTGCATGTAAAGAAATTGACAATAAAACCTACTTGACTTGACTTGACTTGACTTGACTTGACTTGAAGATTATAACATGCACAACAAGTTAGTTAGTTAGAAACTGTATTGTCCCCAATGGGAGCCAACTGAAGATCACAGAGTTGCATGTTTGAATCCCACCCTTAGGCCCACCTCTCCCTACACCTCCATCCATGACTGAAGTGCCCTTGAGCAAGGAACCTAACCTCTCATTGCTCCAAGGACTGTCACCAATATGTGCGTTGGATAAAAGAAGCGGCAACTAGGTGTCATTTAATGAATAAATAAAATCCGTGGTAAAACCATGGTTAGTTTTCAGATTTTCACATTCACCTGAGATGTTTACAATGAATGAGTTATAAATGCACCAAGTACAATACAGTAATGGCTGTGAAATGGCTGTGCAGGGCCACCCACAGCTTTGGTCACAGCTTTGGCCAGCCCCAGTCATGAGTAAGCAGTTAGGGCAATTTTGTTGTGTGCATTGTGTAGTGAACACTTGTGTGCTGTGAAGTGCTGTGTCAGAATGACGCTGGGAGTTGAAGTTTCACAGGTGGGCTTTCACTTTTTTCGCTTTTGCTTTCGCAATGCACTGAGAACACAAATCTGGGCCACCCATTTCTCTGGGCCCGGGACAACTAATCCCTTTGTTCCCCCTGTCGGCTTCCCTGATTGTATGTAGTGTATCTGCTCTGATTTGTCGACCACTTCTTCCTCTTTCAGGATGAGGAGCTGGACTACGAGTGTGTGCTGTCCATCGAGGGCCAGGCTGTAGTGGTGGACGCCTTCGTGGAGGCAGACGAGGCCCAGTCCTCCCTCTTCTACATCACCTGCCAACTCCACAAGGTCTCTCTCTCTCTCTCCCTCTCTCTCTCTCTCTCTCTCTCTCTCTCTCTCTCTCTCTCTCTCTCTCTCTCTCCATATATTGCCTATATTATTACTGCTGACATCATGCATTTAAATACATGTCATTATGCTGTCCAGACTTTCTTCAGTTTTGGCCAATTCAAGGGTTTTTTTGTGCTGTGCCGGACATTTGATCGTTTCTGTAAATACATCTCAACAAAAATATAAGGGACTTTTCGAGGCAGTGTGTGTATTTTGGTTTCTGTGATTCCCAGAGATATTGAATGTCATGTTTGTTGCTGTCATGGTTGGCAGTGTGTAAAGGTCTTGTGTTGTTGTTTCTGTGCTGTGTCCTGTATGTGTGTTGTGCTGCAGTACTCCTACACAGCTGTGTAAAGGTCTTGTGTTGATGTTGCTGTGCTGTGTCCTGTGTTGTGTTGTGCTGCAGTACTCCTACGCAGCTGCCCTGGAGGAATACAGCGCCACCATAGCAGTCAGGAGGAGGAACACCTTCCACATGGACAGCAACCACGACCTGCAGGGTAAGAACTGGGGGGGTGGGGTAAAGCTGCTACTAGTGCTGTACTGCCCTACAAAGCAAGAACGCAGTAACTTCATTGTTGTTGGAAATGAGTTATTTTAAGGATAAATATACATATGACAATATAAACTGAAATACAATGATTTATCTGCAAAGAATGTGGTAATAATCCACCTAAAACTACTGGAGAATGTGGTCATTTTAAAATCATTTTACTCAGATCAGAGCTCTGCATAGTTACTGCACTCTTGCTTTGTTGGGCAGTGTAGTATCAGATCTGAACACAACTCAAATGTTGAAATGTAGAATATTTTCAAGCATTGAAACATCCTCATGATGGGAACTTTCACAGAAATACTGTTTTGAAGCTGGTTATGGAACAACTGGCGTTTTGTTTCCCAAAAAGCCATAAAATCCATTTAAATTAAATTTTCATGAATTTTATTTTTTCTATTTCTTTTTTTTGATCATGTTAAAACTTAGTAATTAATGTCTTTGATTAATGCAGTGTGTATTTTAAACACCATTGTTTTATTCACATCTTTGTTTGAAAGCGTGGTACTTAAAACCAATCTTGATGGTGATGTATCAAGGTTATAACACCATTTCAACATTGTGTTGGTCTTGTCTTGGTCTCCCATTGTGTTGATCATAGTCTATTCTTGGACTTCAGCATAGCAATCTTCAATAAATTCTTGCATACATCAGGCCACACATAATCATTAAAAAACCTCAACAGTGCCGTATTGTGTATACATTGTTTTTTAATATATTAATTTTAAAGTTCATCATTCAGAACAAACTGTTGAGCCACAGTAACCAACACAGTTCTAAGAACATACCCAAATCATGCCCCATTACACCACTTCATAATGTACCCCATGCAGTGTCTTATATTCTTCATAACAAGCACGCAGTAGGCCTAAACTCATTTCTACCATTTGGGCATGTATTACATACAGCAACATAATTTGCCTAGCCCCCATGCTGTAAGTGCAAGTCCCTGTCAATGCTGCTTGCAGCTTAGACTAGTTTTTTTCCATGTATGTTATAGGAAATGTGTTTTGCTATCTTGCCGAGGTCTTGAATGTATTCTCTTGAAATAAGTATTTGCTGCATATCCCAATGTGACTTGACTTGATACTATCAGCTTATGACAGTTACACTGTCTGATATTTTCCAATATTCTGTATATACAATATCTAGCTAAGTATTACTTTACATTACATGTGGGGGTTACATTCAACTTATTTATGACAGTTACGCTGTCTATGATATTTTCTAATATCTGATATAGCATATACAATATTTACATTTGCTTGCTCAAAAACGCAGCCTGTCCAGTATTGTGTAAGCATACCACTACTCTTTTCTCACTTTAAGCAGTTAAAGAAATCACAACAAGAAGGTGCTCACTAGTGAAAAGATAATTTGCAGTACACAACATTGAGTCTTTGATTTTTTTCTTCCTTTTCCCTTATTATTTCCCAATACTGTATTACATGACTATTCCATCACTTTGATTACATTTGTGCATTTCAAAATAGAAAAGGAATGTTATTAATTCAGCCAAACACATTGTGTGTTTCATGAAAAAGCCCATCAGACCATCGGGACGAAACAGTGTTTCCCTTAACTTCTTTGAGCAAGGGTCCATAGGGACGAATAGCCTGGTCCACGATGCTCCTCTCTCTCTCTGGTGATGTCCCCTCTGGAACAGGAACCAGCCAGTATGTTGAGTAGTCACATATCTTCCTGTATTTGGGGTTGACCCTGTTCTGGAGTACCACCATGTATTTCTTCCCGTTTGCTTTGGAAGTGAATTCTGTGCCATATGCATTTGCCTCATTGATATCAGGGGAGGAATAGATTCCTCTCCCATATGTAGCACCATCCCCTGCTTTGTATCCATCCCGGATGATACTCCTCGCTCCTTCAAATGAGGTTCCGTGAAAAGATACAGGCCACTCGCCCTTGGACGATTCATCCCTCCATCCGCCTGCACCCATCCAGGTGTTCCCATCAGGATATTTCCCCCGCACCTTCAGGGCAATGCGATTCCATCCAATGGGACGCTTGTAAGTTTCACCACCACGTGTACATGCAGATGAGGCAGTCATGTAGGTGAAGTCAAAATCATACACTGGATCAAAAAATTCATCTTCATCAATCATCAGCTCCTTTCGAATAGCAGAGTTTTCGCTTCCTCCAACTTTCGAAGTTGCTTGAGAGATGGTTCTGACGGCTTGTTTTCCAATTTCCCTAAAATAAACCTCATTTAAAAAATTTGCCACAGTCAAAAAATCATTGTCTGCAGAGTAACGTTTCCCACTTTTAGACAGTAGGGTTACTGGGGCTCCAACCAGTGCTGAAAGAGCCTCTATTACTACTTCTCGATACATCTTCCAGCTCCTACAGACAAGAAATAATAGACAATAGAGGTCACAGTAGACTATACAGATCACAGGTGCTGTTGTATCCTGGGCCTAGCCAGTTCTTGAGTGTTCTTTCGTTTGAGGCAAAAGGTGGAGAGATTGTTGTAATATGCAAGAAAAACTTGCATATGCTCTCTTAGGAATGCAGTGTTGCAGTAAGAGGTAAGTCCTCAAAAACACAAAGTAGTAGAAAGTGGTAGAAGAATCTCAGAGTATAACCTGTCTTATTACGGACCAACAAAGTTGCTCGCCAGTTCAAGTGGAACAGCAGCTCCTGTCTATGTCTGAACGGTTATATTCAAATATTCATGGTGCTCTCAAGGGGAATCGAGGGGAATTCCGGAGGAACATCACCATACACTTTCATTTTCATATTTAGTATCTACTACAGTATGTCTCATAAGTGAGTACACCCCTGACATTTTTGCAGATTTGTAAATATATCTTTTCATATGTCAACATTAAGGAAATGTCACTTCGACACAATGATTAGTGACCTGTTAACAACATACGCTTAAATTTGTTGTTACTTCATTCACAAAAAAAAACCCTTTTTTTTTAAAATCGGGGGTGTACTCACTTTTGTGGGTACATGTTCAAACATTAATGGCTGTATTTAGATTTTTTGTGAGTGAACAACAAATTTAAACGGTTATATATGTTGTTAACAGGTCACTAATCATTGTGTCAAAGTGACATTTCTTTAATGTTGTCCTATGAAAACATATACTTACAAATCTGCAAAAAAAGGTGTACTCACGTATGAGACATACTGTATTTGTACAACTATCAGATAAGCGCATTATCAAGAAAATCTGTGTGTGCAGTTTCGGCCACGTCACCCTTCTTGTTAGACTTGTATTTGTACAGAAGCCTATTTGCCATTGTAATTATCAGCAAATCGGGGGTGGACTCACTTTTGTGTTCAAACATTAATGGCTGTATTTAGATTTTTTTGTGGGTGATCAACAAATTTAAATGGTCATATATGTTGTGAACAGGTCACTAATCATTGTGTCAAAGTGACATTTCTTAATGTTGTCCTATGATAAGATATACTTATAAATCTGCAAAAATGTGTACTCACTTATGAGACATACTGTATTTGTACAACTATCAGATAAGCGCATTATCAAGAAAATCTGTGTGTGCAGTTTCGGCCACGTCACCCTTCTTGTTAGACTTGTATTTGTACAGTAGCCTATTTGTCATTGTGATTATCAGCAACATTTAATCTCAATGCATAAAGGGAGTGTCTGCCACAGTACAAAGATAGTGTGTGTGAGAGCGATATGGAAATCCTCAGAACAGAGAGAGGCTTTTTGGGAGTGATATTTGTTTTGTTGGCTAGTTGCCTTCACATGATTTTTACATTTTCACATTACATTACATTTAGAAGATGGTTTAATAAAAAAATGACTTACTAAGAGGATATACAAGCAAGCACTCAGTGTGGGGTCAGTATAGAATGCAGCAGTATACAACTAATGTAGAACAGACAGAAGTTCAGTAACCTATAATTTGTGGAGGACCAGTAAGGACAAGTACATTCAATAGATGATTATGGATGAATAGAATTAGTTATGCTATGCAGGGATGCTTTCTCGAAAAAGATGAGTCTTCAAAGGCTTGTTGAAGATTGAGAGTAATGACCCTGCTCTTGTAGCAACTGGTGGCCTATTCCATCATTGAGGGACAATGACAGAAAACCGTTTGGACTTGGATCGCCTTGCGTGAGTAGAGGGCAAGAAGGGAACATAGGGCTTTGGTGTCCTGGAAGGAACATATGGCTTTGGTGTCCTGGAAGGAACATAGGGCTTTGGTGTCCTGGAAGGAACATAGGGCTTTGGAGTAGCTGGAGTATACCCTGGTGCGGGTTTTTCTTTTGAATAATGCAGGGTTTTTTTTAGCATTCAACCGTTGGACAATGTAAGTAACAACCTAACAACACGCCCATAACAACAGATTCTCAAAACTCTCAAACCAACATCATCCAATGTAAGTCAGATGTACGTTTGAACCTTGTAGGTTTTTGATGCTCGGAACCTCTTGGGTCAGCTCAGGCGCATTCAGCGCAGAGCAGTGACTAGACCATAAGGGAAGTGCCCGTCAGATTCAGTGATTACATCTATTATTGACTATGGGAGTACAAACAACCTCATCCTTAACACAGACAAGATGGGGGAAATAATAGTGGCAGTGGCATTTTAGCCCAAAATTACCACAGGGGCCTTAGAGGCGCCCACATGTTTTGAGGGGGGCCCATGTAGCCTACCTTATATTCTTCGACCTTACTTTTGCCAAAATATCTGCCTTTTTCTAAACCCAGTGTTGCCTATACGACTCGGGTCGAGTACGTGCAGGGGCAGTGGCAGCACCTCACCCGAGCCTGGGGGCAAAGTATTGACGAAGGCCCCCCTACCCAAAATGTGTATTATCACTAGGACCCAATTCTGTACCCCCTCTGTGCCTGTGTCTGGGACAACTGACCCTCCTAGTCCCTTCCTGTGTGTGTTGCGTCCGTCAATGTACGTTGCAAACCTGTTAGACATTGTTTTTATATATATATATATATATATATATATATATATATATATATATATATATATATATATCATTGGCTGGCGCAGGGGCCCTAGGGGGGCCAGGACCAATCCTACAGGGGCCCAGGCCCACCCTGGCCCCTGTCTAAAAACGCTCATGACTATTGGACTTCAGGAATCATCCTCCTCCCCTACAGCCTCTGCACATGTGGTGAGGGTCGATAGCTATAAATTCCCTAGCATGCAAGTGACATCGAACCTGAACAGGACTTTGAACTCTACATCTATAGTGAAAAAAGGCAGCAAAGGCTGTACTTTGTAGGGATGCTTAGGAAGGCTGGACTGAACCACCATGGGTCATGGGTAGGCGGTTAGGGAGTCAAACTTGTAGCCCAAAGGTTGCCGCTTTGACTCTCGACTAGGGATGTTAACCGGTAGCCGTTTAACCAGTAGTTGACCAAAACAGCGTTGTCCGGTTGACATTTTCTTTCGACAATAGTCGTAAAATTAAAAAAAGAAAACCAAAAAAAGCACACTATTTTTACAGCTCCCGAATGCCAGCCAACGTCGGTTATTTCACTGCGCACACATGTTATTGGTGATGTATTCTGTGTGGCGGTGTGATATTTCAATATTCAAAAATGATGTGAGCATGAGCCATCCCATCGTGGAATTTATTAAGAGCAACAGCAGCACAGAGTCACGTAGCCATTCCGGCAGTAGCCTACCGCAGCAATAGGCAACAGTTAACACCGGTTACTACAGTGTAGTGACAATTTTTGTGCCGTACACGACAGGTCCTATCTGAGGAGATAAAACAAAACTGCCACTATTAACTTGCCTGATTATCATAGACTTGCAATCGAGATTCGATCTGAGTCTGACCCCGAGCATAAGACGCCGCCTAAGGTGTTGTGTCACTAGGAGGGCGCAGCCTGGCTAACTATTAACCTAAATTAGGCCTATTCCTGGGGCTGAATGGCCCTTTGTTAGGGCAAAAATGGTTTCTCAACCTTTTTTTAGGTGAGGCACCCTTTCAATTCATGACAAATCTCAAGGTACCCCAAACCAACAAGCCGTAACATGGAATCGCATCCGATTCCACACAAGCTTAGAAAAGTAACATATTGGAGACGTTCGAAGTTGCAGCTTTATCTCAGACAGGCTATGTGTAGGCCATACTGAGGTGACCTAAATGTACCGGTACTTTATTGTGCGTAAATGGTAGTTGAAAGATCCCACTGACTAAGCATTCATTTATTAATTTGGACAAATATGTATTATACCAAACTTGTTGGCCGTTGGGCCTACTTCAGGCGACTCTTGCATAGAGACAAGGAGTAGTAAGGTGTTTAGTAATTTAAAAACCCTATATTTTAACTGGGGTACATAAAGTAGGCCCAACGGCCAACAAGTGTGGTAGAATGGACTTTGTAGTTTAACTTCAAGAGCACCTGCATTGGAGTACACTGTCTAACAAAGAAGAGCGCTCAGCATCTCCTCCTTATAGCAAATATGTATTATATTCCATCATTTATTTATTTATTTAGGTCAATTTCATATACCATCAGCCACATTGCACCCCTGAGGTGGGCCATGGCACCCCGGTTGAGAAACACTGCTCTAACGGTAGGGCACAGGGCTGCTATGCCGGCGACCCAGGCTCAATTCCGGCCCGGGTCATTTCCGAATACTTCCCCCTGTCTCTCTTCCACTATCCTGACTTACTGAAAAATAATACATTTTGGAAAATTGTAAAGGAGTTGGTGTGTGGGTTGGATTTATGACAGCTTCAATGCAATTATACGATTTTTGTAGGATTGTTACGGTCTGTACAGTGCTTGCAGTGCGCTCTGTGATATACTGTTAAAAAGCCATACAGTATGTCTTTCTTGACACAATGATCGTTGTTCTTGATTTTTCATTATAGAGTAAAGTGCAGACTACTGATTCTCTTCATGACAGCTATACAATTAAACGCCTCCTGCTCTGCTGCTCTGCGGTGTCATCGCCCGCGTGCTATATGGGTCCTGAGGCAGACCACAGCCTGACGTTAACTGGCCATATTGATTTTGACCTAACAAATGATTTTACTACACAAATGGGTGGAGCGATGAGGTGCACATTATTTCAATTTGCCTTATTTATTCAACAATATGAGAGTCAAAATGGACACTCTTGTAGTTGGTGATACTTCCAAAGTGTTGAGTTAAGACTGCACAGTTTACGGTAGTTTTCAACTATTGTAGAAAGTATTATTGTCCTCTAGTCAAGTCAAGTCAAATCAAGTTAGTCAAGTCGAGTCAAGCCGAGTTTATTTATTGAACACAACACAGTGGCATCTGACAAGGGTCTGGACAAGCAGAGTAAAGCGACATGATAGCTGAGGAGAGGGGACAACACACAGTGAATGATGCTGATCCATATAGATGAAACTAGGCTTTAAAGGGACACTGTATGAGATTTTTAGTTGTTTATTTCCATAACTCATGCTAACCATTCACTAATGTTACCTTTTTCATGAATACTTACCACCACCATCAAATTCTAAGTATTCATTATGACTGGTAAAATTGCGCTTTTCATACATGAAAAGGGGGATCTTCTCTATGGTCCGCCATTTTGAATTTCCAAAAATAGCCATTTTTAGCTGCAAAAGTAGTACTGTACTTGGACCATACTAGAAAATATGTGTTTATTACTTAGTAAACTTTCATGTAAAGATCAAATTTGGCCAATTTCAATAAGCAGCATAGTTGCAGTATCTTTTTTGACCATTTCCTTTAAATAGGCCACGGATAAGACAATACAAACCGATATAAGACCAAAACATTCATGTTGGCCATTTATTTTTTCAACGCCAGGGCAATACAAATGGGTTTCAAGGTAAGGTTTCAAAGCAGTCAAGAAAGGAGTGGACAGTGGAGCGAAGGTGTAGTGGCATCTCCTTCTAGACCTCCGGGTGTTGCGTGCTTCCACTGTCTCCTACAACCGCTCAGCTTGAATCACAGGAGCGGTGCAATACAGTGCTGTGGACTGACTGTCTCTCTACATTACCTCTGTGGAGACTCTGTTCAATCCCCTGAGACTCAGAGTGTTATGCATTGGACGTTCACTGTCCCCCTGCCTATTTTACCCTACAGTGACTCTGCACAACAGATCAGTGGGTCGGTTGCTGCTGCCACCACACTGGTAAACAGCGCTCTACCGTGACTGCCTTTTTATTTCGGAGGGAGGAGGTTAAAGTCTGCACATCCAAAAAAGTTTTGACCTGGGAGCAGGACAAACCAAGTGACACGATGAAAGTACACAAAGTTCCATGTCTGAAGAAGTGCTTTTACCTGAAAAGTGACGCTAGATTGTAGCCGCTGCCACATTCACAGTTCTCTGCCATAACTACATTTTCATTTTACCTTACAGACTCTGTAGAATGGTTCTGCATAGTCTATAGGTAAAATGCTATATATCTACCAGATATCATAATGCTATGCAGTGCGCTGACCCTCTCTTCCTCTGTGTGTTTGCTTGACAGTGACCCTGTACAACTGCTCGGTGGGCCGCTCCGACTGCAGCCGGTGCCACACGGCGGATGCGAAGTACGGCTGCGTGTGGTGCGGCGGCGCCCAGTCCAGCTGCCTCTACCGGGACTCATGCGAGGACCACGTCCAGCAGACCTGCCCAGCACCTGTCATCCACCTGGTAGGACTTCAGCTCGCTCGCCTGCTTGCTTTACGATGCGATATGATAGTATTTTATTGTCAGTTTACCCTGAAATTCATTTTGCATCCCTGATGCAGACTCGTTTAAGACAGAACATACACATAACATCACATGACTACTGCACATGTGCCATGCTCCACCACATACATAAGCACTAACTGACAAAAACAGACAGAGGACAGAGGCCTACTAAACTCGATCTCTGCCAAGACGTATGAAATGGTTGACGACGTCTAGTTTCAGGAGTTATTATCCAGCGACTTCCGAACAGCAGAGATCCTCAAATCTCCATGTCCAATGCACCATGGGTATCAATTTTTTGTGGATGCGCTCATGCAGTTGTGGCAATTTCATGCACTCAACATGGAGAATATAGATGCAAAAGTCACTTCTGTTTAATATAACGGATTACTCTGAAGGTTGTTTATAATACAAAGATTTGTTAACCCTTTTATGCAGACCTTATAGTTTACTAGCTTGCTGTTATCCCAATGGTATATATTATGGATTGTTCTGCAGGTTGTTCCTGATGTTAAGTTGTCTTTAGCTGAGGATATAATTATGCGTGTCCAGATTGAGCCACTGTCTGGGCAGATGGAATGGGGGACTACAGTGGAATATAGACAGCAAAGAGACTCTTATTTACAGTAAATTATAGATTGTTTTGGATAATGTTAGCAAAACACATATTTGTTAAGTTGTCATTTAGCTAAGACTTTAGTTACCGGTATGTGTTTCCAGATTGAGCCTCTGCCTGAGCAAGTGGAGGGGGGCGCTAATGTGGAATATAGACACAAAACACTCTATTTATAATGTTTGGAAGTCAGAGGCGTGCTCAGTCCCTTTAGAAAGATGAAAAAACCAAAAATGCTCTTTGGTTCAAGGTTCAATGTCAAAAAAGTTGCTTGATAAGAAAAAAAACTTTTCTTCACCAAGGCACTCCAAAACGTACAGTTAAAAATGTCTTTATTATTATGGCATGTCCATTAAGGACTTTTAAAATTGCCAATTGCATAATAATAAAGACATTTTAACTATACTTTTTGGAGTGCTTTGGTGAAGAAAAGTTTTTTCTCTTTTCTAGTAACTTTTTTGACACTCTATGTATATTAAAGATTGTAAAAATAGATTGTAATAGATTGCAAAAAACATTACACAGTGCGTCTTTAAGCTGCCTCTAACTAAGGCTATGATGATGTTATGTGTTTAGCTGCCTCTAACTAAGGCTATGATGATGTTATGTGTTTAGCTGCCTGTAACTAAGGCTATGATGATGTTATGTATTTAGCTGCCTCTAACTAAGGCTATGATGATGTTATGTATTTAGCTGCCTCTAACTAAGGCTACGATGATGTCATGTGTTTAGCTGCCTCTAACGAAGGCTATAATGATGATGTTCTGTGTGTCCAGATTGAGCCTCTGTCGGGGCCGGTGGAGGGGGGCACCACGGTAACCATCTCGGGCTCCAACCTGGGCCAGAGGGCGGAGGACATCCAGCACTCTGTCACGCTGGCAGGAGTCCCCTGCACTGTCATCCCCAGCAGCTACCAGGTCTCATCCAGGTGATGCACACACACACACACACACACACACACACACACACACACACACACACACACACACACACACACACACACACACACACACACACACACACACACACACACACCCACACACACACACACACACAGGAATCCCCTGCACTGTCATCCCCAGCAGCTACCAGGTCTCATCCAGGTGATGCACACACACACACACACACACACACACACACACACACACACACACACACACACACACACACACACACACACACACACACACACACACACACACACACACACACACACACACACACACACACACAGGAGTCCCCTGCACTGTCATCCCCAGCAGCTACCAGGTCTCATCCAGGTGATGCACACACACACACACACACACACACACACACACACACACACACACACACACACACACACACACACACACACACACACACCACACACAAACACACACACACACACACACACACACACACACAGGAGTCCCCTGCACTGTCATCCCCAGCAGCTACCAGGTCTCATCCAGGTGATGCACACACACACACACACACACACACACACACACACACACACACACACACACACACACACACACACACACACACACACACACACACACACACACACACACACACACACACACACACACACACACAAACACACACACACACACACATGCACACATGCATGCACGCACACACATGCACTCAGATGCACACACGCACACACACACAGACACAGACACACAAATGCTACTCAGCAGTATAGCTTTTAATTAGGTCCAGGGGGGCTTTCAGACAGTTCGAGGCTGTTGACTACACTTTGACTTTTTTTTTTGAGAATTTTTTCTAAATGAAAACATCCATACAACATGATATGTAGCATAGGCTAGTGTATACAGAGTATATAGCATATTATTTACATGCAGTCTATTGTTAATGATTATAATATTAATGCATTCATTATTTAACCCAATTCCTGGACATTTTTTATTTTGAGTCAGATTATTATGTCAATTTTAATTGATTTAATAATTTGATTAACATTTAAAAGAGATGTGTTTTGTCCACTTTATACGAAGAGAATTAAAGACATGAATTCAGACCGGTTGTGTTCGACAGAGCATTGTATGTTGTTACACAAACACTCGATTGTCTCTGCGGCTATTATACAGTTCATGCAAATAGGCACAGCAGTTGCCAGCTAATGTTGTGTGTCAGGATGTGCTGTAACAAAGCATAATGGCTCTGCTAATGACCTCTCCCATTAGTGAACTGAAGACATATGTCCTCTTTGTCTTCTTTGTGCTGTGCTGTGCTGTGCTGTGCAGGATTGTGTGCGAGACGAGACCCAGTAAGACGGAACAAAGCGGCCAGGCTTCCGTGAAGGTCAGGAACGGAGGCGTCGGCGAATCGGCACAGAGGTTCCACTTCCAGGTCAATATTATAGTTTTTTTGTCTAGCCTCTAGTCTCTCTTTTGTCTGGTCGTTTCCTCTGTCCATCAGTGTCGCCACTTTTCCCATGGAGGAAACAATAAGCTGTCGATCAGGTTAGAGCAGCTTTTTGGGGCATTTCCCCCCCATTCAGTATCCCGATTGCAAATGAGAGTAGCTCCTGATATTGAATAAAAATGTATGGTATTGAGACATCATGGATGACATGGAGTGAAGTGCGAGGTTGGAGGTAGCACCGGGGGGATGGAGGGGGTTGGTGTGGCGGGGCAGAGAGTGTCTCTTCTCTATCCTGTGTGGTGGTGTTTAGTTTAGTGTTTTGGTTTATTTGACACAGGTGACATGTACAGTTTCAGTACCAGAGATACTGTATCTAAAAAGGTGATTTGCATCTGTGGCTCCTGGGCCCGGTGTGTATTGCCTGGAGGGTCAGGAGGATGGGTAGGGGGGTGAATTGAGTAGTGTCTTTGTACTCTACTGCAACTGCTGTATGTTTTTGTTTTTGTTTTGTTTTTTGGGGGGGGGGGGGGGGTGGGGGGGGGGTGTATGTTGTGCTGTCCTAGGGTCACGGGGGGTTGCTGGGTTGGTGGGTAGGTGGGTGGTTCGGGTAGTGTGTACTCAGTGCTTAATTTGTCAAGCGGGAGGTCCCGGAGCGCAGAGGATGGGTGGCTCCCCCCGAGGGGGATCTGTGATGTCTTTCCCTGAGGTTCCATCCAAGGTTCCGGAGCTCTCGTCTGAGGTTCCGGAGCTAGCTCCCCCTTGCTCCCCCTCAAATTAAGCACTGTGTGTGTCAGTGTTAATTTTGTCAGCTTTTTTTGATTTAGTCGTAGTCTTAGTCACAATGACGAAAATCAATTTCAGTCTTAGTCATATTTTAGTCATTGCCTTCCCAATTTAGTCTTAGTCTTAGTCTAAATGACGAAAATCAATTTTAGTCTTAGTCAATTTTTTGTCATTTTCGTCATTTTAGTCAACACTGTACATTACAGAACTTCTCCACACACTTTTAACATATATCATTGACTGTAGAGAATAAACCTTCTCCGCATACTGCTTCTCTTTTTAACATATATCACACTGTACAGAATAAAACTTCTTCACACACTGGTTCTCTTTTTCTCTATTTTAAAATTCAGTCTTAGTCTTAGTCACAATGACGAAAATCAATTTTAGTCTTAGTCATATTTTAGTCATTGCCTTCCCAATTTAGTCTTAGTCTTAGTCTAAATGACGAAAATCAAAAAAGGGCATTGACGAAATATTTTAGTCATAGTCATGGTTGACGAAATTAACACTGGTGTGTACTCTACTGCGCTTGCTGTATGCTGTGGTGCCTGAGGTCAGGGGGGTTGTTAGGTGGGTGGTTTGCGTAGTGCCTCTACTCTATGGCGGCCGCAGTATGTTGTGCTGCCCAGGGATCAGGTGGAGTTGCTGGGTAGGTGGGGGCTTGTGTAGGTGGGGGGTTGGGGTTGTATGCACTCCACTGTGGCTGCTGTATGTTGTGCTGCTTGGGTAGGTGGGGGGGTTTGAGTAGTGTGTACTCCACTGTGGCTGCTGTATGTTGTGGTGCCTGGGTAGGTGGGGGAGGTTTGAGTAGTGTGTGTACTCTACGGTGGCTGCTCTATGTTGTGCTGCCTGGGTAGGTGGGTGAATCGGGTACTGTGTGTACTCTACGGTGGCTGCTCTATGTTATATTGGCTGGGTAGGTGGGTGGGTAGATTGGATAGTGTGTACTTTACTGCGGCTGCCGTATGTTTTGTTGGTCTATTCTACTGCGCTTGCTGTATGTTTTGTTGTCTGTCTGGGGTCAGGGGGTTGGTAGGTGGGGGGTTCGGGAAGTGCAGGGGTGGGGAACCTACAGTAGGTCTCTAGGGCCGGGTACGGTGGCCTTCGAATGATGGTGGGTAGGTGGGTGGATCAGGCTGGGTAGGTGGGTGGTTCAGGCTGGGTAGGTGTGTGGATCAGGCTGGGTAGGTGTGTGGTTCAGGCTGGGTAGGTGTGTGGATCAGGCTGGGTAGGTGTGTGGATCAGGCTGGGTAGGTGTGTGGATCAGGCTGGGTAGGTGTGTGGATCAGGCTGGGTAGGTGTGTGGATCAGGCTGGGTAGGTGTGTGGTTCAGGCTGGGTAGGTGTGTGGTTCAGGCTGGGTAGGTGTGTGGTTCAGGCTGGGTAGTTGTGTGGATCAGGCTGGGTAGGTGGGTGGATCAGGCTGGGTAGGTGGGTGGTTCAGGCTGGGTAGTTGTGTGGATCAGGCTGGGTAGGTGTGTGGATCAGGCTGGGTAGGTGTGTGGATCAGGCTGGGTAGGTGTGTGGATCAGGCTGGGTAGGTGTGTGGATCAGGCTGGGTAGGTGTGTGGTTCAGGCTGGGTAGTTGTGTGGATCAGGCTGGGTAGGTGGGTGGATCAGGCTGGGTAGGTGGGTGGTTCAGGCTGGGTAGGTGTGTGGATCAGGCTGGGTAGGTGTGTGGTTCAGGCTGGGTAGTTGTGTGGATCAGGCTGGGTAGGTGTGTGGATCAGGCTGGGTAGGTGTGTGGATCAGGCTGGGTAGGTGTGTGGTTCAGGCTGGGTAGGTGTGTGGATCAGGCTGGGTAGGTGTGTGGATCAGGCTGGGTAGGTGTGTGGATCAGGCTGGGTAGGTGTGTGGTTCAGGCTGGGTAGGTGTGTGGTTCAGGCTGGGTAGGTGTGTGGTTCAGGCTGGGTAGGTGTGTGGTTCAGGCTGGGTAGTTGTGTGGATCAGGCTGGGTAGGTGTGTGGTTCAGGCTGGGTAGGTGGGTGGTTCAGGCTGGGTAGGTGTGTGGATCAGGCTGGGTAGGTGTGTGGATCAGGCTGGGTAGGTGTGTGGTTCAGGCTGGGTAGGTGTGTGGTTCAGGGGGGTTGCTGGGTAGGTGTGTGGTTCAGGGGGGTTGCTGGGTAGATGGATGGTTCAGGGGGGGTGCTGGGTAGGTGGGTGGCTTGTGATCGTGGTGGCCTGATAGGTGGGTTGTTTGGGTTGTGTCTCTGTACTCTACTGCGGCTGCCGTATGTTGTGTTGGTCTATTCTACTGCGCTTGCTGCATGTTGTGTTGGTCTATTCTACTGCGCTTACTGTAGGTTTTGTTGTCTGAGGTCAGATGGGGCAGGTGGGTAGGTAGGTGGCTCGGTGGGGTTGCTTGGTAGGGGGATGGGTGGGTGCCTTGTGACTGTGGTGGCTGGAGGTCACAGGGTGATTCTCTGGATAGCTGGAGGTCTCCAGGCCTCTGTGTGTGTGGGCCACCGTGCCTTTTGTCCTGGCCACTAGCACCTGTCTGTCCTGGGGATGCCAGCTCTCCTCCAGCCACCCCCTGTTTGCTTTGTTTTCATTGTCTTCAGCCTCTTTCAGTGTAATTGCACCAAATTTAGTTTTTTTTCCCCAAGCTTTCATTTTCCTCCGACTTGTCAGCTGCTGAATTTATTCATGTTAAAATAATGGGTTTTAATGATTCAATTATGTAGTTACGTATGTAATTATTTATTTCATTATTTTGATTATTTCAATTATTATCCCTTTAAGACATGACGTTATAAATGAGCTGTTACCAGAATGGCAATGACCAAGTCGCAATGTATTACTAAAGGCCCCGTGCACTGCCATAGTAGTTTAGTACTATAGTAGTTAACTTTCAATGTGTACGTGTATTACAGCGTGCCACAGGAGGTACGGCGTACATTAAGGCAGGGGCTACAGTACTTAACGTCAACCAACTGCAGTCTATATTTCCTTGGTACACATGTTTTTCTCAATGTTTTTTTTTTTTTTTTGGGGGGGGGCTTTTGTAATAGAGGAGAGAGAGACAGACAGGAAATAGCTGGGGGAGAGAGATGGAGGAGGTTTGGCAATAGACCAGGGCAGGAAGCGAACCTGGGTCGGTCCAGTTCAGTGCCCTATACGGCCCTACAAAACAAGAACGCAGTAACTCAGATTTTGGCAAACTGAGAAAAAAGGCTTCAAAGTTTCCCATATGGCCCTGGCCCGACAACTGTGTTATTGGTAAAGTGGTGGTAACACTTCCTTGTAATACTTTTTAGGATAGAAGAAAGAAAAGAAAAAACAACATTTATGTTGAGTTACTGCGCTCTTGGCTGGTATTACTGGCACAAAATGGAGTTACTGCAGGAGTTACTGCGTTCTTGGCTAGTATCACTGTCTACTCCCAAACCATTCCCATTGGAAAGTGCAGCAGTAACTCACCGACTTACTGCGTTTTTGTTTTGCACGACGTTACCTTTAATCCAACACGCAGTAACTTTTTTTTTGGTCATTTCTGCACTTTCAAAATGTTTTTCCTCTAAAACGGGACGATGTTGGACCACCATTTTTTTGACACAAGACAAATGAGGTAGTTTAAAGCCCATTTCCGATCTAAACTCAATTTCGACCATTTTCGAGTTACTGCGTTCTTGTTTTGCAGGGCAGTGTACTGTAGTTAGAGTCACGGTAGGTAGTGTTGCCAGATTTGTCTGATCAAAACCCGCCCAAAAGGTTCTCAAAAACCGCCACAATGGGCTAAATTCCGCCCAATTTCAACAAATTGCATTGGTTTCTATGGGCACAAAGCTGCTTTAAAAATGGCCAATTTTTCCCGTTTTTACCCGCAGACGGCCATCCCAAGTAGCCCAATTGGGCGGGCAACCGCCCAATCTGGCAACCCTGACGGTAGGGCCCATGTTACACATGTTCACCCTGAAGCATGCAGTGGTGATACTGTGGTATTGTATTGTAGTGGTAATACTGCTGTATTGTATTGTGTCAGTGGGCTGTGGGCACAGCTCGTGCCATACTGAGTTGTCCTCCCTCCCTCTCCCAGAGGCCATGTGCTGTTGATGACACACACACAGTCCAGTCATAATGCTTCACAGTCATAATGCTTCCTTTGAAATGCGAGTGTGAATAATTGATGACATTAGTGCCCCTTTAGTGCCCGCATTATTTGGCACGGGAATGATTTTGTGTCGTGTGTGTGTGTGTGTATGTGTGTGTGTGTGTGTGTGTGTGTGTGTGTGTGTGTGTGTGTGTGTGTGTGTGTGTGTGTGTGTGTGTGTGTGTGTGTGTGTGGGTGCATGTTTTCTCTCGTAACTCTCCGGATGTTGGTCAGGACCCCGAGCTGTCTGATGTGTTCCCTGTGCGGGGCCCCTTGGCAGGGGGCACCCTGCTGACGGTGGCTGGGCGGAGGCTACGCACCGGACACCTCAGGGAGATCGCCGTGCATGTTGGAGGAGTACCCTGCACCATGTAGGTTTCAAAATTATTTTTTTAAAAGTTTACAAAAAAAAATTAATTCTTTTCTACACTTGATTTATTTCTTGACCCAGAAATCAAACGTACACTTTGAATACAGTTTACAGACATCAGACTTCTGGTCACCAAAGTCAATTTTTTAGTACACTTAACTTGATGATTTTCTGTATTTTGTGCACTGACCCATAGCCTGTAGCACAGTGTATGTCGATACATGTCTTGGTACATAGTGCCTAAATCATGTACAGTAGTAGGAAAATAAAACATAATAAATCATTTTTATGAGTGAGTGAGTCAGATGGATGGGACCATTCTCAGTCACTTGACTCTTTTTTTCTTGTCATATCTATAAATATAAAAGATTAGAATTCATAAAAATGATAATGAGCTATTAGTGCCATAAAATCGATTGGCTCTCAGTAAGTGGTCATCATATGATGTCATTTAGTTGTCATACCTTCTCCGTCACTCTGCCTACTTCCTGTAATATCTAGAAATAACAATTCGGCGTGACTTTCATTTCTGATTACTCATGCCAACTCATATAAATTACGAATTATTGCTAAATGCCTATTTGCTCCCAGTGTGTAGTCATCATGATATGGTGTCACAGTGTTGTCATCCTCCTCTTCTCCTGTGTCCCCTGTGCTCTGCCAGCTCCTCTGAGGTTCAGGATGACCGTATCGAGTGTGTGACGGGCAGCAGCAACCGTACTGGGGAGCATGCGGTGGTGGTGCGCTTCAATAGGGCAGAGCGCCATCTGCAGGCCGTTCCCTTTCATTACAGCCCCAATCCCAACGTCACGCTGGCAGGACCCTCCAGGAGCTTCCTCAGGTAGGGACCCTGTCTGTCTGTCTTGTTGTCTGTCGGTCGGTCTGTCTGTCTGTCTGCCTGTGTAACGCCGCATTATGTAATAACGGTGCAATATGTAATAATGTAACAAATTATTACATAATGTGGTGACAATCGCCGCATTGTGTAATAATTTACGCATTTCGTAATACATTTCTTGAACGCATTTCGTAATAACTTTTTTCTCATCTTGTAATAAATTATTACAAATGCGAAATTTATTACGGAATGCGGCCGCAACTTTTTTTTTTGATGGAAATGTAATAACATGGTGCATTATGTAATAATCTATATGGATATGTTTTTTCTGCACTTGGATAGGCGCAGCACACATACATAGTCTCAGTGACATGGTATAGTCACTGCCCTCTCTCTCTCTCATTCTTCTCAGTTCTCAAACTGCTCGAGAGTCGCGAATGATGCGGTTAAAACCGTTAAGAAATAATTTCACAACTTGTTGCGTGCAACGAGTCCAACGAATGTCTCGCACTTTCTGCTACATTACACCAATTTACAGCGACATTAAATAGGCCAGGTCTAAACACTTCACGAGGAGGTGAAAACTTGTCTTGCACTTGCGTGGGTCTGTGGCGAGAGAGAGAGAGAGAGAGAGAGAGAGAGAGAGAGAGAGAGAGAGAGAGAGAGAGAGAGAGAGAGAGAGAGAGAGAGAGAGAGAGAGTGTGTGTGTGTGTGTGTGTGTGTGTGTGTGTGTGTGTGTGTGTGTGTGTGTGTGTGTGTGTGTGTGTGTACGCACGGAGACAAACCTGGCCCATATTGATCTTAAGCCCCATCTTGGCTCTTTGGAAATATTCTTAACATTACAAAGGCTATTTTAATATTTTCCCCCAAACAACATGAATCAAATCCCAGGAAAAGACCAACCATTATAAGTGACTCGTGGGGAGCTGTCCATGCTGGTGGTGCTTAATTTTTCCCGATATTTGCCCGTGGAGTAGTGAGTCTTTCATGTCTGCCTACATGCGCGCCAGGGTCTGACCATGGTGCTTTTTGCCCGTGGAGTGAGGAGACTGTCAAGAAGTCATAGCACCCGAGAAAAATGCCACTCTTTGTCCTATTTTCAATTTCAGTCCACTGTTCAGTAGGCCTATTAGGCTGCAATCAAATTCAATAGCCTATGCTCATCCACATGCACGCGAAAAACAATAACCCAAGCGGCGGGACTAATTCGATTATATTCCTTCCAAAAATGTCCGAACGTCACAAAAATCAGTTATTTGCATTGTCCGTAATTATACCAAACAAAAAGGTATCAATAAAAGAAATCAAGTCTTCAGTTTCGATAATCCACGTTACAAATCCTCAACAACAGCAAGCCATTCCTTCTCTGCTATGAGGCAGGCAACGGAACAAGTGCAGACAGTAGGCTATATCACCACGTTGATGCTGCACGGCTTGAAAGGATTCTGTCTAAATTAAATATCTTGGATAGCCTATATAGACCTAGGCCTAACTAGATTTGTTGCAATACAGATTAATTTTCTATAGCCAGAAGTGTTCCGTTGGACTGACGAAACCGAACACGATCAAGTTTGCAACTTCTTTCCCTCATGCGCTGTCCGTCAGCACCACCTGTCATCAGACGTCCGATTAGCTTTCATTACGTGCTGAGGGAAAAACTCTCGCCATTAGGCTCATGTGCTGTTGCACTGTTGTGAGGGATATCACCAAATAATTTAGATAAAAGTCAGAACATTATTTTGGCAATCTGTTCAGTCTGTTCATTTAAGTTTTTGGGTGCTCTTGGATATCGGGGATCAGTTCATGTAGAGAGAAGAGTTCATCCAGGCACTCCAAAATAAGGTGTCCAAACGGGAAGTTACATTAAAAAGCCTTTAATGGTACTGGGCTGGGGTTACATTAAAAAGCCGACATGTTTCGACCTCACCAGGTCTTCATCAGGGCTACGTTCACCATTGAAAAGAAAGGCCTCCCTTAAATAGTGACATCACCACATGTGACCCATTACGCACTAAACACATTTGCGCACACCAGAGACAACAAAGATTAAAAAATAGCCTGGGGTAATAAGTGATGCCACAGAAAAAAATGACCAGAAGTACAAATAAGCATCACAAAAAACAAGTAAAATCAATATCCTCATTTAGACCAGGATAGCGCATGGCATCCAGTTGGTGTATCCAAAAAGTCTGCCTCTGATTAAGTCTTTTTAGCCTGTCCCCACCCCTCGGAAGAGGTTTGATATGCTCGACGCCCTGTATGCGCAGCAGAGAATCATTTTTACCATGGTATATTCATTGAAATGTTTCGCCATGGGATAGTCAAAATTGCCCACTCTGATAGCATACAGGTATTTATGTTCTGCTAGCCTATCTCGCATGCGCCTTTTTGTGCGTCCGATATAAAAGAACCCTTCAGCGCAAGGACAAGTTAGGCGTATATGACAAATGTAGAATTGCAATTAATGAAATCTCTCTGTCCGTATTCTCTCGTGGTTTTAGTATCCACAAAAGATTTGGCTTGTGTAACATTTGGGCAGTGAGGGCAGTTCATACATCTATAGGTGCCAATGGGTTTACGCAGCCAGGTTTCTCTCTTTTTCACCTGTAGGTGAGAGCGCATTAATTTATCTCCTAGGCTGGGTGCACTCTTTAAAGACACCATGGGTGGTTCTGGGAACACCTCACGTAGTTGCGCATCACTTTCAATAATGGACCAATTGTTCTTAATAATTTGCCTGATCCGCGTCGCTTGTGTACTATATGTCGTAACAAAAAAAGGACGGGACTGCTGGTGGCGATGATGTTTCTTTTTGGCCAATAACGTGTTGCGTTGAAGGGAGCGCGCTTCACTGTATGCGTTTTGGATGGCTTTAGGGTGATAGGCTCTATCACTGAATCTTTTCTCCATCAGCTCGGCCTGCTCGTGAAAATCACAGATACGCCTAATCTCTGGAATTGGCCGTGTGGAATATTTCTAATGAGATGCGGGGGATGGAATGAATCCGCTCTCAGAATGGTGTTCCGAGAGGTCGCCTTTCTGAATAAGGTGGTGTGCAGCTGTCCCTCCGCGTCTTTATATATCGTCAAATCCAGAAAGTGAATATTAGTTAATGAATATTCCAAGGAAGCCATTCAAAACGCATACAGTGAAGCGCGCTCCCTACAACGCAACACGTTATTGACCAAAAACAAACATCATCGCCAGCAGCAGTCCCGTCCTTTTTTTGTTACGACAGTTCATAGATGTATGAACTGCCCCCACTGTCCAAATGTTACACAAGCCAAATCTTTTGTGGATACTAAAACCACGAATGAATATGGACAGAGAGATTTCATTAATTGCAATTCTACATTTGTCATATACCGCCTAACTTGTCCTTGCGCTGAAGGTTTCTTTTATATCGGGCGCACAAAAAGGCGCATGCGAGATAGGCTAGCAGAACATAAATATGGTATCAGAGTGGGCAATTTTGACTATCCCATGGCGAAACATATGAATACCATGGTAAAAATGATTCTCTGCTGCGCATACAGGGCGTCGAGCATATCAAACCTCTTCCGAGGGGTGGGGACAGGCTAAAAAGACTTAGGCCTAATCAGAGGCAGACTTTTTGGATACACCAACTGGATGCCATGCGCTATACTGGTCTAAATGAGGATATTGATTTTACTTGTTTTTTGTGATTTTTATTTGTACTTCTGGTCATTTTTTCTGTGGCATCACTTATTACCCCAGGCTATTTTTAATCTTTGTTTTCTATGGTGTGCGCAAATGTGTGTAGTGCGTAATGGGTCACATGTGGTGATGTCACTATTTAAGGGAGGCCTTTCTTTTCAATGATGAAGACCTGGTGAGGTCGAAACATGTCGGCTTTTTAATGTAACCCCAGCCCAGTACCATTAAAGGCTTTTTAATGTAACTTATCGTTTGGGCACCTTATTTTGGAGTGCCTGGATGAACTCTTCTCTCTACATGAACTGATCCCCGATATCCAAGAGCACCCAAAAACTTAAATGAACAGACTGAAGACTGCTTGAGCTTCCAGCCACCTGTGTGCCTTTCATTGCCAAAATAATGTTCTGACTTTTATCTAAATTATTTGGTGATATCCCTCACAACAGTGCAACAGCACATAGGCCTAATGGCGAGAGTTTTTTCCCTCAGCACGTAATGAAAGCTAATCGGACGTCTAATGACAGGTGGTGCTGACGGACAGCGCACGAGGGAAAGAAGTTGCAAACTTGATCGTGTTCGGTTTCGTCAGTCCAGCGGAACACTTCTGGCTCTAGAAAATGAATCTGTATTGCAACAAATCTAGTTAGGCCTAGGTCTATATAGGCTATCCAAGATATTTAATTTAGATATTTAATTTAGTTTTCACCACCTCGTGAAGTGTTTAGACCTGGCCTATTTAATGTCGCTGTAAATTGGTGTAATGTAGCAGAAAGTGCGAGACATTCGTTGGACTCGTTGCACGCAACAAGTTGTGAAATTATTTCTTAACGGTTTTAACCGCATCATTCGCGACTCTCGAGCAGTTTGAGAACTGAGAAGAATGAGAGAGAGAGAGGGCAGTGACTATACCATGTCACTGAGACTATGTGTGTGTGCTGCGCCTACTGAATCCAAGTGCAGAAAAAACATATCCATATAGATTATTACATAATGCACCATGTTATTACATTTCCATCAAAAAAAAAAGTTGCGGCCGCATTCCGTAATAAATTTCGAATTTTGTAATAATTTATTACAAGATGAGAAAAAAGTTATTACGAAATGCGTTCAAGAAATGTATTACGAAATGCGTAAATTATTACACAATGCGGCGATTGTCACCACATTATGTAATAATTTGTTACATTATTACATATTGCACCGTTATTACATATTGCGGTGTTACAGCCTGTCTGTCTGTCTGTCTGTCTGTCTGTGTGTCTGTCTGTCTGTCTGTCTGTCTGTCTATCTGACTGCCTGTCTGTCTGCCTGCCTGTCTGCCTGCCTGCCTGTATGCCTGTCTGTCTGTCTGTCTGTCTGTCTGTCTGTCTGTCTGTCTGTCTGTCTGTCTATCTGTCTGCCTGTCTGTCTGTCTGTCTGTCTGTCTGTCTATCTGACTGCCTGTCTGTCTGCCTGCCTGTCTGCCTGCCTGCCTGTATGCCTGTCTGTCTGTCTGTCTGACTGCATGTCTGTCTGTCTGTTAGTTTCAGAAATTATATTTTGATTTTATATCATTATTATACATTTTACATTATCCTTCATTATACTATTTTTTATTTAGCTGCACAGCTTGGTTTGAAATCAAAGAATGTGCCAATGAGTTAAGTGTGACATTTCTGAAACTGTGAAGGAATGCTTTCTTGCAATTTGTAATGAGATTTAATTCTGTGTCTTTGTGTGTGTGTGTGTGTGTGTGTGTGTGTGTGTGTGTGTGTGTGTGTGTGTGTGTGTGTGTGTGTGTGTGTGTGTGTGTGTGTGTGTGTGTGTGTGTGTGTGTGTGTGTGTGTGTGTGTGTGTCTGTGTGCGTGTGCGTGTGCGTGTGCGTGTGTGTGTGTGTGTGTGTGTGAAGTGTAGTCTTGGTTATTTTTAAGTCAGTGAAGAGATGTAATTTGTTCATTACTGATTTAAAACCCATTGATGTTCTTATTATTATGACATTATTTTGATTATATACAGTAGTTCACCTATCATAGAAAGACACGCCAGTGTCAGTTGTCATGGTAGACGATACATGTAGCTAAAGGTCAAATGATAGCTGGTGCGCAGACAAAACACAAACAACCATGATGTGAACTGTAGCCATTGGATGGGATGCTAACCCACATTCTCCCTGGTCAATAGCAGCCCTCCCCCTCCCCCCTCTGCTCACACAATCACAGCTTTTCCATTTCAGGATGAGCAGAGCTCTGACGTGTTGTGTGCCTCCATCCATCAAACATTTGGCATAGTTGATCCTTCCAGGAACTTTTGAACTTTAAAACTGAATTATTATTTATAAATATTGATTTTGTTTTCTCTTACCACCTAACACGAGTCGTGTGTCTTAGGGTGCTGTGTGTGTGTGTGTGTGTGTGTGTGTGTGTGTGTGTGTGTGTGTGTGTGTGTGTGTGTGTGTGTGTGTGTGTGTGTGTGTGTGTGTGTGTGTGTGTGTGTGTGTGTGTGTGTGTGTGTGTGTGTGTGTGTGTGTGTGTGTGTGTGTGTGTGTTTTAGTGTGTGTGCATGTGTGTGTGCATGTGTGTGTGCATGTGCATGCATGCGTGCTTGTCTCTGTCTTTGAATGTCAAAGCTGTGTGAATTGAATTTGAAATGATATCGATGTGTCTTATATGTCAGTGGCGGGCGGATGATCCGTGTGTCAGGACACAACCTGGACGTGGTTCAGGAGCCGAGGATACGCGTGACACTCGTACCCCTGGAGGCCCATACTCAGAAGAGGAGGAGGAGGAGGAGCAGGAGGAGGAGGAAGAGTGGCAGTGACAGGCCAGGGGAGGAGGAGGAAGACGACAAAGATAGCAGGCCTCTCAGGAGGCAGCGCAGGATCGTACCAGAGCCCGGCTGTCCAGAGGGAGTCTTGTGCACTGTCAAACAGGTGAACAGGATTTGGACCTTGTGTGTGTGAATGTTCTTAAAGGGACACTGTGCAGGAAATGGTCAAAAAAGGTACTGCAACTATGCTGATAATTGAAACTGGACTACTGGTTTTCTAAGTAATAAACAAATATTTTCTAGTATGGTCCAAGTAGAGTCATTTTTGCGACTAAAAATGGCTATTTTTGGAAATTCAAAATGGCAGACCATGGAGAAGATCCCCCTTTTCATGTATGAAAAGTGCATTTTTTCCAGTCATAAAGAATTTGATGGTGGTGGTAAGTATTCATGAAAAAGGTAACATTAGTGAATGGGCAGCATGAATTCTGGAAATAAACAACTAAAAATCTCACACAGTGTCCCTTTAAATTGTGTGCACCATATAGAGACATTTTGCCAAAGAAAAGCTACCAGACTTATATGACCATGGAAGCGGATGAATCTCAATTTGTTTTCTGCCACCACCAATTTGTAACTGAACTACAATATAAGAGCTCCCTTGAACAATCAAACAATGATATAATCTACTTCATGTTTGTATTGTTTGACTTATTTAATTGTCCTCTAACGTTACAGTTTGAAGAGCGCTGCACGATAAACAGCTCGTCTCTGATCCTGTGCCGCACCCCCTCGGTGGGGTCGGAGGCCCTGCAGGCCCAGGTGAAGGTGGACTTCCTGTTGGATAACCTCCACTTCCCCTTCGGGGTCATCGGAGGGGGCGACGCCTTCAGCTACGAGAGGAACCCCGTCCTGCGGCCGCTCAACCAGCACGACCCCAGCAAACCCTACCGCCACAAGCCTGGCAGCATCATCTCGGTGGAGGTTAGAGATGTTACTGTATTTAATTTGCCTTTGAGTTGGGCTCCACAAGCCCTATCACCACAAGCCTGGCAGCATGATCTTTGTGGAGGTTGGAGGCCTTACTTGTTTATTTATTTATTTGTTAATTTCTTTATTCAAATAAGCCATTGAGTTGGGTTCAGCAAGCCCTATCACCACAAGCCTGGCAGCATTGTCTCTGCGGAGGTTAGAGGCGTTATTTGTTTATTTTATTCATGTTTGATTGTTTAATTTGCTTTTGAGTTGGTTTCAGCAAGCTAAGCCCTACATCCATCTCTGCAGACGTCGGAGCCTTTGAGTTGTTTATCTGTTTCATCACACAGGAGGGAGTCCAAGGCACTCTTCTCATCCAGAAAGTATAAACAGCCTTTATTTAAACATGCCAAGGTGTTATGCCATTACACCAGGGACCTGGCTTCAATTCTGACTCAATGTCATGAGGCTATTTACAGTATTAGTTTAGTTTATTTAGTTTAGTTCAACAGGGACCATGCACAATACACATTGATTACAGAAGTAAAAAGATGGCTTGTGCCAGATTATAGCTACTGTATATAGCTAATTTCCATCTGCAGTCCCTGCAGTATCAGAGTGTGGTGTGGAACGTTAGCAAAACCTCCCACTCGAAGCCTCATACAGTATCGGTAGCGCTGAGATACTGCCTGTCCTTTAGCTCAGCGGTATTGTGCTGTCTCCCATACCCAAACTGGTGTGTTGACTAGAATGTGGCGGGTTCGAGCCCAGAGTGGCGGACTGTGCAGGAACATCTCAGTTACACCAAGGTCATTTACCAAGGTCATTTACCAATTCTTCACTTCTCACTCATTTCCTGTCTCTCTCTACGGTCCTGTCCCCCAAAAAAAGTCACAAAAAAGCCTGTAAAAAATATATTAAAATAGCGAATGGCTTGCATCCATACCATGTTGTTTACTCTGTATGTGACCACGTGTTTATACAGATGAACCAGCTGACGTCAACGTTGTCGTCACGCTTCGGTGGTCTAAATTAGAAAAGCCGGGTTTCACTCAGTTTGCATCGACAAATAACTGTTCAGTTCCCGGACGCTCTAATTTTTTGGCATGAGTACGTTAGTCGTTAAGAGATTAGGTGCGGTCATCCGGCTACGGCGCGGTTCTCTGTCAGCTCGAGAATGAGAACGCTATTTGTGTTGCTCTTTGAAGTGCATGGGATGTGGAGTATTGTGTTTCTGGAAAACCATGTGTGCACGTCACATTCAATACTTTTTAATGGAAAACTCGATGGCAAAGTAGATATTACGGTGATGCCATGGAACCATTCTGAGTCATACAGCATATAACTGGATTTGAACCCATTTTGTTGTTGCAGGGTGAGAACTTGGACTTGGCCATCTTCAAAGAGGAAGTGGTGGCGGTGATCGGCGAGGGCGTCTGTGCTGTCAAGACTCTGACCCGTAACCACCTGTACTGCGAACCGCCTTCCCAGCAGCCCTCAGCACTCGCAGCCAAGAGGCGGGAGGGCACAGATGTTCTTCCGGAATTTACTGTGAGTCATGAATCATAATCTCCCAGTTTGATGTAAGCTGATGATACTTTAAACTATAAACTTTGTTCTTTCCAAACTGTAAAGAGCTGCTAAGAGTGGCAGATGGCTCTGTTGTCAATAATGATTTGAAAAGTGACCTATCATGAAACATATGGACCGGATGATGACAATCTCTTTCAAACATGATGTTTAAAAATAGCATGCATGAGCTACACCCAGTACCGTCAACATTTGTCATTCCAAAGAGAGAGTTTTTCCCAACCACCTCATCAAGTTTGAGTGAGTAGCCTATAAATGTTGCTACCAAATTTACTTGAGGCCTCTGAGTGGAGCTTTTGTTGCTTGGATGCTGAGGCCACACCCATGCGATACCTGGAACCACCTTTGTGCTAAACATAATGCAGATTTTACAGTCAGCAGAATACATTTACACAAACCTCTAAAATCGTCCGTATTCTCCATGTGCTCTCAAACCAAACGTGTTCCATTTGTAATTGTTGTTTTCATCTCAACGTAGTTTGTCTAATTTCTAATTTCTAATTCTAATTTCTAAATTCATGGTGTAAGTACAACACTAGCACATGATATCACATAACTGTTACACAATTAACTCCATTCTACCTAATGAGGTAAATAGACCCACCACAAACTTGATCCAACCAGAGTCAGCTGATTGTAAGACAAGTACACTGGTCTACAGGTTACTCTACACCAGTCTACTGGTCACTCAGATACAGTAAGTTACTCGTACCGGAAGGAATTGTGTTCCTTTTTTGACTTTGCCTGTTCTGATGTTTACTCCATCGCCCCTATTGAAGGAGGAAACCAATGCACACCAGAGGTTTTGAGGTGCAGGTAGCGGGTGGATCAGTTTTTTAGAAGAAGATACCGCACACTCTTGTCCATCGAGCTGTAATTTATTAAGAAAACAAAGTTTCGGCCGACGTTTCCTTGGGCAGCAGGAACTCCTGGAAATAAACTTACTAAAATATTACACAGTGTGCCTTTAACTATCTCCCTCTCCCCTACTGTACCTGTTCCCAGGTGAGGATGGGCAACCTGAACTTCTCGCTGGGCCGTGTGCAGTATGACACGCAGGGCCTGGCCACATTCCCCCTGGAGGCCCAGGTGGGGGTCGGGGTCGGGGCCTCCATCGTGGCCCTCATCGTACTGGTCATCGTCCTCATATACAGGTATGTACAGTACAGGTGTGTAATCCTGATATACAGGTACGCACAGGTGTATAAGGCTCATTGTCCTGATATACAGGTACAGTACCCACGGGGTGTGTTGTTACATAGCGCAGCGCTATGGCTCTCTGTAATGTCATAGCAATGTTGTTATGATGTAGTTAAGCATTTTCAGCAAGTGAATAGGGTCGCCGGCGACCCCATCTGCAGTAAGAGGTTTTTAACTGGCATGCATTTCAAAAATGTATTTATTATTATTAGTATGCTTGCCCTATACTTTTATTATTCGACCGTTTAATCTTATTATTATTCTACGTGAGGCTTATTCAGGCTCACTGTTCAAGATAAAGAGCCCGTTCCAGTGCCAAAATGTTCGGCTTGGCCCGTAGTTGTTTCAACAGTTTCAAAATGGCTCCCATTTTGATAATGTGTCATTCTTTATCAGTTGCCCATGCTCTTCATATTTTTCCTTTACTTCATTTTACTCATTTCTCTGTTTTCCTTTTGTTGTCGTTTTCAGGAGGAAGAGCAAGCAGGCTCTGAGGGACTACAAGAAGGTGCAGATCCAACTGGAGAACCTGGAGACCAGCGTGAGGGACCGCTGCAAGAAGGAGTTCACTGGTAGGCAAACAGGAACCTTCCAAGCTACTTTCCCACACGTTATTCGCTTCTCATTCACTCGCCACTCGCTCATGGAACATTGTCTAAACGTTCTCTAAACTAACTGCCATTGCAAAAGTAAGAAGTTATTCCATTGGTGCATTCCAATTGGTTACTCGCTTACTCACCTCGCTCGAAGTTTAAATATTTTTATCTCGGAATTCGCCCACATCGCATCGCTTGTGCTCTTCTCACCTCCTCGCCTCCTCGTCCCACTGGAACACATACACACATTATATTGACTTCACTCGCTGAGTGAGTTACTAGTTGCGATGTGTGTAAATGTAGCTTCAGCTTATCTGAAATGGCGCACTTGTGTCAGTTCACTGGTGTTTCGTAGGCCTAGTGCTTAGGCCTAGTGCTCACAGTGCCCTGAGGTCGTTAGTGCTTAGTGCCGTGGGAAAGTTTGGAACCCTAATGTTCTGCTCTTACTGGAAGTGACAGACTAGCATAGTATTAGCGCGCCAAAATATTGGTTGGTTGCTGTTCATATTACACAGCTTCTCCTGCTTGTATTTACATTTCCTTCACCCCAAATGTTTATTACATACAAAACTTGGCTTGACATGAATAGGTTGTTCGTCACATCAACATTACTTACAGTAAGAGAGTAAGAGTAAGAGACTGTTGGCAAAACTCTTCTACTGAACTGAATGTCACATGTTCCATTACATAAACAACATGGCAGCCGTATGGTGCACACAGTGTCCGTCGTTCACACACTGCATGTTTGATGGAAGCATCTGGGTACTTTCAGTGCGCTGAAATTTCAGCATGACTGCCCCCCGCGTACTGAGACATGGGACCCGAAGTGCACAAGTACTTTCCTGGTGAACCAGTAGCCTGTAAGTAACAGGTTTGTGTAGCCCAGCCCCCTGGGCGTCAACACATAGCTTCTGGTTCACCAGGAAACACAAGTGCGCCATTTGAGTCGTGCTGTCTGTGCCCCTCATATCACACCCCTTCACATCCCTTCCTGTCCTGCTTCCTCATCTCTCATTTCACACACGTGTGTTGAACTTGATTCCTATAATGTGTATACCGTAGCAGCAATGCTGATGGCTTACACATATGTCCTGTCTACCCCCTGTGGTCTGTGTTATTGCTTGCATGTTATAACAGCCAGACAGAGATATCCATCTACTGAATATGTAGAGTAACTGCTTGGCTAGTACAATCTGTGCTGTACTTGTGCTGCATGTGCTGAAGTTAAAGCACATAGTACATTATGCTCTACACATCGTTATGTACTCTATGTGGTTGCTGAGTGTATGAAAGTAAATGTTTATGGCTTTTCCCTTTTGAGTTATCTTTATTCATCAAATTGCATCGGTTTCCCTTTCTCTTGCACATCAGTAACAATTGCAATTCTGTTTTCCATTTTCTTGTCTTCTAAAACAACACTGATATAGTGTGTCTTAAATCTGGATGATCTCACTACGTTCTATTTTCCAAACAGTTGCGCTGTAAGCAAATGGACTTCTAGTTGAACTTGTTGATGTTGTTCATTCACTTATATAGCTACCGTAAATTCTTTACACAACAATGAATCTTCACAGACACGTTCTAATTTCCGAATGGCAAAGGAACTGCGTCTCCACACTTCTAAATAAACAATCCGGTACAACCAGTGCAGGACTAAATCATACATAAAAAGGAACACGCATGTCGAAACGTTGATTGCATTTTTAAAAAAAATAGACAACAGAAAGCAGACATCAGTGTGGCATATTTTTTTTTCCTTTTTATTTATGTTCTAATTGTCTTTGGTGTGCAGACCTGATGACGGAGATGATGGACCCCACTAGTGACCTGGTGGGTTCTGGGATCCCCATCCTGGACTACCGCACGTACGCAGAGAGGATCTTCTTCCCCGGCCACAAGGAGTCGCCACTGAGGCGGGGGCTGGACGTGCAGGAGTGTCGCCGGGCAACCGTGGAACAGGGCCTAGTGCAGCTCTCCAACCTGCTCAACAGCAAACTCTTCCTCACCAAGGTACCACGGCAACCGTATCACATATTCTCTTCCTCACCAAGGTACCACAGCAACCGTATCACATATTCTCTTCCTCACCAAGGTACCACAGCAACCGTATCACATATTCTCTTCCTCACCAAGGTTTTACAGCACGTGTTCTACGTGGCTCCGTCCGCCACTCAAAGAACTTCACCTACTCGTTCGGCTGCTTTCCCCAAACCAAACTTGCTGCCACGTTAGGAGGCTCGGGATTTTCCTATCCCCATTTCCATTGCTGCCCCTGACGTGGGTTTTCATAACTTTCACACCTACAGCTCCATATCAACATGGACATTTCTCTTCCACTACAGTTTACTTTTGTTGTCTTGTTGAGTCTTTGTGTGTCTTTATTTTGTGTTAAATGGTTTGTAAAGCGTCTTTGGGTATTTTGAAAAGCGCTACATAAAAATAAAGTATTATTATTATGTCCTCCAGGGTCTCCACTGCCATGGGGTGATTTTGGCTGTGGATGATGGGGACATGTCCATACCACTTGAGATGAACCTAGCTTGTCCCCACCACTTTTTAATAGAAAAACTTCGCCCATTGAAGTTTGATGCGAGTGCATTCTTACTCAAGTTTAGTTTTATTTATTTCTGAGAGACAAAGAGAACATTATAATAGCCTCTTACTGCAGATGGGCTTGGGGCATGTTTACTATTTGCTGAAGATACTGAACTACATCATAACAACATTGCTATGACAGTACAGAGAGCCTTGAGTAACAGATTGAGACATAGCCATTACAATTTTGGTGACAGGAAGGCTCTTCGCTAAGGGGTTAAAGAAGTAATATTCCCTCATCCCATCCTCTAACATGGGCGCCTCTGTCATGGGGACGGAAAGGAGAAGCAAGCATATGTTTTCCTGTTTCCTGTAGTTAGTAGTAGTAGGGGTTAAAGAAGTAATATTTCCTCCTGACTGTTTCCAAATGTGCACAATGTGAATGCATATATATAGTGCATTTGTATATATTATTTTGCCATCCTCTGGTCCTGTTTCCTGTAGTTCATCCACACCCTA